>NW_028142576.1:0-50267 GCF_055691185.1 Crinia signifera
TGATTCCACGCCGTTGACATACAGGGGGTGGGGGGATAATCTGAGTGTGACAGGTGCTAGGGACTCCACGCCGGTGACATACAGGGGGGTGGGGGGATAACCTGAGTGTGACAGGTGCTAGGGACTCCACGCCGGTGACATACAGGGGGGTGGGGGGATAACCTGAGTGTGACAGGTGCTAGGGACTCCACGCCGGTGACATACAGGGGGTGGGGGGATAACCTGAGTGTGACAGGTGCTAGGGACTCCACGCCGGTGACATACAGGGGGTGGGGGGATAACCTGAGTGTGACAGGTGCTAGGGACTCCACGCCGGTGACATACAGGGGGTGGGGGGATAACCTGAGTGTGACAGGTGCTAGAGACTCCACGCCGGTGACATACAGGGGGTGGGGGGATAACCTGAGTGTGACAGGTGCTAGGGACTCCACGCCGGTGACATACAGGGGGTGGGGGGATAACCTGAGTGTGACAGGTGCTAGGGACTCCACGTTGGTCACATACAGGGGGTGGGGGGATAACCTGAGTGTGACAGGTGCTAGGGACTCCACACCGGTGACATACAGGGGGTGGGGGGATAACCTGAGTGTGACAGGTGCTAGGGACTCCACACCGGTGACATACAGGGGGTGGGGGATAACCTGAGTGTGACAGGTGCTAGGGACTCCACGCCGGTGACATACAGGGGGTGGAGGGATAACCTGAGTGTGACAGGTGCTAGGGACTCCACGCCGGTGACATACAGGGGGTGGGGGGGATAACCTGAGTGTGACATGTGCTAGGGACTCCACGCAGGTGACATACAGGGGGTGGAGGGATAACTTGAGTGTGACAGGTGCTAGGGACTCCAAGCCGGTGACATATAGGGGGTGGGGGGATAACCTGAGTGTGACAGGTGCTAGGGACTCCACGCCGGTGACATACAGGGGGGTGGGGGATAACCTGAGTGTGACAGGTGCTAGGGACTCCACGCCGGTGACATACAGGGGGTGGGGGGATAATCTGAGTGTGACAGGTGCTAGGGACTCCACGCCGGTGACATACAGGGGGGTGGGGGGATAACCTGAGTGTGACAGGTGCTAGGGACTCCACGCTGGTGACACACAGGGAGGTGGGGGGATAATCTGAGTGTGACAGGTGCTAGTGACTCCACGCCGGTGACATACAGGGGGTGGGGGGATAACCTGAGTGTGACAGCTGCTAGGGATTCCACGCCGGTGACATACAGGGGGGTGGGGGATAACCTGAGTGTGACAGGTGCTAGGGACTCCACGCCGGTGACATACAGGGGGTGGGGGGATAATCTGAGTGTGACAGGTGCTAGAGACTCCACGCCGATGACATACAGGGGGGTGGGGGGATAACCTGAGTGTGACATGTGCTAGGGACTCCACGCAGGTGACATACAGAAGGTGGGGGATAACCTGAGTGTGACAGGTGCTAGGGATTCCACGCCGGTGACATACAGGGGGTGGGGGATAACCTGAGTGTGACAGGTGCTAGGGACTCCACATCGGTGACATACAGGGGGTGGGGGGATAACCTGAGTGTGACAGGTGCTAGTGACTCCACGCCGGTGACATACAGGGGTGGGGGGATAACCTGATTGTGACAGGTGCTAGGGACTCCACGCCGGTAACATACAGGGGGTGGGGTATAACCTGAGTGTGACAGGTGCTAGGGATTCCACGCCGGTGACATACAGGGGGTGGGGGATAACCTGAGTGTGACATGTGCTAGGGACTCCACGCAGGTGACATACAGAAGGTGGGGGATAACCTGAGTGTGACAGGTGCTAGGGATTCCACGCCGGTGACATACAGGGGGTGGGGGATAACCTGAGTGTGACAGGTGCTAGGGACTCCACATCGGTGACATACAGGGGGTGGGGGGATAACCTGAGTGTGACAGGTGCTAGTGACTCCCCGCCGGTGACATACAGGGGGTGGGGGGATAACCTGATTGTGACAGGTGCTAGGGACTCCACGCCGGTAACATACAGGGGGTGGGGTATAACCTGAGTGTGACAGGTGCTAGGGATTCCACTCCGGTGACATACAGGGGGTGGGGGATAACCTGAGCGTGACATGTGCTAGGGACTCCACGCAGGTGACATACAGAAGGTGGGGGATAACCTGAGTGTGACAGGTGCTAGGGATTCCACGCCGGTGACATACAGGGGGTGGGGGATAACCTGAGTGTGACAGGTGCTAGGGACTCCACATCGGTGACATACAGGGGGTGGGGGGATAACCTGAGTGTGACAGGTGCTAGGGACTCCACGCCGGTGACATACAGGGGGTGGGGGGATAATCTGAGTGTGACAGGTGCTAGAGACTCCACGCCGATGACATACAGGGGGGTGGGGGGATAACCTGAGTGTGACAGGTGCTAGGGACTCCACGCAGGTGACATACAGAAGGTGGGGGATAACCTGAGTGTGACAGGTGCTAGGGATTCCACGCCGGTGACATACAGGGGGTGGGGGGATAACCTGAGTGTGACAGGTGCTAGGGATTCCACGCCGGTGACATACAGGGGGGTGGGGGGGATAACCTGAGTGTGACAGGTGCTAGGGATTCCACGCCGGTGACATACAGGGGGGTGGGGGGATAACCTGAGTGTGACAGCTGCTAGGGACTCCACGCCGGTGACATACAGGGGGGTGGGGGGATAACCTGAGTGTGACAGCTGCTAGGGACTCCACGCCGGTGACATACAGGGGGGTGGGGGATAACCTGAGTGTGACAGCTGCTAGGGACTCCACGCCGGTGACATACAGGGGGGTGGGGGATAACCTGAGTGTGACAGGTGCTAGGGACTTCACGCCGGTGACATACAGGGGGTGTGGGGATGACCTGATTGTGGCAGGTGCTAGGGACTCCACGCCGGTGACATACAGGGTGTGGGGGGAATAACCTGATTGTGACAGGTGCTAGGGACTCCACATCGGTGACATACAGGGGGGTGGGGGGATAACCTGAGTGTGACAGGTGCTAGGGACTCCACGCAGGTGACATACAGGGGGGTGGGGGATAACTTGAGTGTGACAGGTGCTAGGGACTCCACACCGGTGACATACAGGGGGTGGGGGATAACCTGAGTGTGACAGGTACTCGGGATTCCACGCCGGTGACATACAGGGGGTGGGGGGATAACCTGAGTGTGACAGGTGCTAGGGATTCCACGCCGGTGACATAAAGGGGGGTGGGGGGATAACCTGAGTGTGACAGGTGCTAGGGACTCCATGCCGGTGACATACAGGGGGTGGGGGGATAACCTGAGTGTGACAGGTGCTAGGGACTCCACGCCGATGACATACAGGGGGGTGGGGGGATAACCTGAGCGTGACAGGTGCTAGGGACTCCACGCCGGTGACATACAGGGGGTGGGGGGGGATAACCTGAGTGTGACAGCTGCTAGGGATTCCACGCCGGTGACATACAGGGGGGTGGGGGGATAACCTGAGTGTGACAGCTGCTAGGGATTCCACGCCGGTGACATACAGGGGGGTGGGGGGATAACCTGAGTGTGACAGCTGCTAGGATTCCACGCCGGTGACATACAGGGGGTGGGGGATAACCTGAGTGTGGCAGGTGCTAGGGACTCCACGCCGGTGACATACAGGGGGGTGGGGGATAACCTGAGTGTGACAGGTGCTAGGGACTCCACGCCGGTGACATACAGGGGGGTGGGGGGATAACCTGAGTGTGAAATGTGCTAGGGACTCCAAGCAGGTGACATACAGGGGGTGGGGGGATAACCTGAGTGTGACAGGTGCTAGGGACTCCAGGTTGGGGACATACAGGGGGGTGGGGGATAACCTGAGTGTGACAGGTGCTAGGGACTCCACGCCGGTGACATACAGGGGGTGGGGGATAACCTGAGTGTGACAGGTGCTAGGGACTCCACGCCGGTGACATACAGGGGGTGGGGGATAATCTGAGTGTGGTAGGTGCTAGGGACTCCACGCCGGTGACATACAGGGGGGTGGGGGGATAACCTGAGTGTGACAGGTGCTAGGGACTCCACGCCGGTGACATACAGGGAGGTGGGGGGATAATCTGAGTGTGACAGGTGCTAGTGACTCCACGCCGGTGACATACAGGGGGTGGGGGGATAACCTGAGTGTGACAGATGCTAGGGACTCCACGCCGGTGACATACAGGGGGTGGGGGGATAACCTGAGTGTGACAGGTGCTAGTGACTCCACGCCGGTGACATACAGGGGGTGGGGGGATAACCTGAGTGTGACAGGTGCTAGGGACTCCACGCCGGTGACATACAGGGGGGTGGGGGGATAACCTGAGTGTGACAGGTGCTAGGGATTCCACGCCGGTGACATACAGGGGGTGGGGGGATAACCTGAGTGTGACAGGTGCTAGTGACTCCACGCCGGTGACATACAGGGGGTGGGGGATAACCTGAGTGTGACAGGTGCTAGTGACTCCACGCCGGTGACATACAGGGGGTGGGGGATAACCTGAGTGTGACAGGTGCTAGGGACTCCACGCCGGTGACATACAGGGGGGTGGGGGGATAACCTGAGTGTGACAGGTGCTAGGGATTCCACGCCGGTGACATACAGGGGGGTGGGGGGATAACCTGAGTGTGACAGGTGCTAGGGACTCCACGCCGGTGACATACAGGGGGGTGGGGGATAACCTGAGTGTGACAGGTGCTAGGGACTCCACGCCGGTGACATACAGGGGTGGGGGGGATAACCTGAGTGTGACATGTGCTAGGGACTCCACGCAGGTGACATAAAGGGGGTGGGGGGATAACCTGAGTGTGACAGGTGCTAGGACTCCACGCCGGTGACATACAGGGGGTGGGGGGGGATAACCTGAGTGTGACATGTGCTAGGGACTCCACGCAGGTGACATACAGGGGGTGGGGGGATAACCTGAGTGTGACATGTGCTAGGGACTCCAAGCAGGTGACATACAGGGGGGTGGGGGGATAACCTGAGTGTGACAGGTGCTAGGGACTCCAGGTTGGTGACATACAGGGGGGTGGGGGGATAACCTGAGTGTGACAGGTGCTAGGGATTCCACGCCGGTGACATACAGGGGGTGGGGGATAACCTGAGTGTGACAGGTGCTAGGGACTCCACATCGGTGACATACAGGGGGTAGGGGGATAACCTGAGTGCGACAGGTGCTAGTGACTCCACGCTGGTGACATACAGGGGGGTGGGGGATAACCTGAGTGTGACAGGTGCTAGGGACTCCAGGTTGGTGACATACATGGGGGTGGGGGGATAACCTGAGTGTGACAGGTGCTAGGGATTCCACGCCGGTGACATACAGGGGGTGGGGGATAACCTGAGTGTGACAGGTGCTAGGGATTCCACGACGGTGACATATAGGGGGTGGGGGATAACCTGAGTGTGACAGGTGCTAGTGACTCCACCTCGGTGACATACAGGGGGTGTGGGGATGACCTGAGTGTGACAGGTGCTAGGGACACCACGCCGGTGACATACAGGGAGGTGGGGGGATAATCTGAGTGTGACAGGTGCTAGTGACTCCACGCCGGTGACATACAGGGGGTGGGGGGGGATAACCTGAGTGTGACAGGTGCTAGGGACTCCACGCCGGTGACATACAGGGGGTGGGGGGATAACCTGAGTGTGACAGGTGCTAGGGATTCCACGCCGGTGACATACAGGGGGGTGGGGGGATAACCTGAGTGTGACAGCTGCTAGGGACTCCACGCCGGTGACATACAGGGGGGTGGGGGGATAACCTGAGTGTGACAGCTGCTAGGGACTCCACGCCGGTGACATACAGGGGGGTGGGGGGATAACCTGAGTGTGACAGGTGCTAAGGACTTCACGCCGGTGACATACAGGGGGGTGGGGGGATAACCTGAGTGTGACAGGTGCTAGGGACTCCACCTCGGTGACATACAGGGGGGTGGGGGGATAACCTGAGAGTGACAGGTGCTAGGGACTCCCACGCCGGTGACATACAGGGGGTGGGGTATAACCTGAGTGGGACAGGTGCTAGAGACTCCACGCCGATGACATACAGGGGGGTGGGGGGATAACCTGAGTGTGACAGGTGCTAGGGACTCCACGCAGGTGACATACAGAAGGTGGGGGATAACCTGAGTGTGACAGGTGCTAGGGACTCCACGCCGGTGACATACAGGGGGTGGGGGGGATAACCTGAGTGTGACAGTTGCTAGGGACTCCACGCCGGTGACATACAGGGGGTGGGGGGATAATCTGAGTGTGACAGGTGCTAGGGATTCCACGCCGGTGACATACAGGGGGGTGGGGGGATAACCTGAGTGTGACAGCTGCTAGGGACTCCACGCCGGTGACATAAAGGGGGGTGGGGGGATAACCTGAGTGTGACAGCTGCTAGGGACTCCACGCCGGTGACATACAGGGGGGTGGGGGGATAACCTGAGTGTGACAGGTAGGGACTTCACGCCGGTGACATACAGGGGGGTGGGGGGATAACCTGAGTGTGACAGGTGCTAGGGACTCCACCTCGGTGACATACAGGGGGTGGGGGGATAACCTGAGAGTGACAGGTGCTAGGGACTCCACGCCGGTGACATACAGGGGGTGGGGTATAACCTGAGTGGGACAGGTGCTAGAGACTCCACGCCGATGACATACAGGGGGGTGGGGGGATAACCTGAGTGTGACAGGTGCTAGGGACTCCACGCAGGTGACATACAGAAGGTGGGGGATAACCTGAGTGTGACAGGTGCTAGGGACTCCACCTCGGTGACATACAGGGGGGTGGGGGGATAACCTGAGAGTGACAGGTGCTAGGGACTCCACGCCGGTGACATACAGGGGGTGGGGTATAACCTGAGTGGGACAGGTGCTAGAGACTCCACGCCGATGACATACAGGGGGGTGGGGGGATAACCTGAGTGTGACAGGTGCTAGGGACTCCACGCAGGTGACATACAGAAGGTGGGGGATAACCTGAGTGTGACAGGTGCTAGGGACTCCACGCCGGTGACATACAGGGGGTGGGGGGGATAACCTGAGTGTGACAGTTGCTAGGGACTCCACGCCGGTGACATACAGGGGGTGGGGGGATAATCTGAGTGTGACAGGTGCTAGGGATTCCACGCCGGTGACATACAGGGGGGTGGGGGGATAACCTGAGTGTGACAGCTGCTAGGGACTCCACGCCGGTGACATAAAGGGGGGTGGGGGGATAACCTGAGTGTGACAGCTGCTAGGGACTCCACGCCGGTGACATACAGGGGGGTGGGGGGATAACCTGAGTGTGACAGGTGCTAGGGACTTCACGCCGGTGACATACAGGGGGGTGGGGGGATAACCTGAGTGTGACAGGTGCTAGGGACTCCACCTCGGTGACATACAGGGGGTGGGGGGATAACCTGAGAGTGACAGGTGCTAGGGACTCCACGCCGGTGACATACAGGGGGTGGGGTATAACCTGAGTGGGACAGGTGCTAGAGACTCCACGCCGATGACATACAGGGGGGTGGGGGGATAACCTGAGTGTGACAGGTGCTAGGGACTCCACGCAGGTGACATACAGAAGGTGGGGGGATAACCTGAGTGTGACAGGTGCTAGGGACTTCACGCCGGTGACATACAGGGGGGTGGGGGGATAACCTGAGTGTGACAGGTGCTAGGGACTCCACCTCGGTGACATACAGGGGGTGGGGGGATAACCTGAGAGTGACAGGTGCTAGGGACTCCACGCCGGTGACATACAGGGGGTGGGGTATAACCTGAGTGGGACAGGTGCTAGAGACTCCACGCCGATGACATACAGGGGGGTGGGGGGATAACCTGAGTGTGACAGGTGCTAGGGACTCCACGCCGGTGACATACAGGGGGTGGGGGGATAACCTGAGTGTGACAGTTGCTAGGGACTCCACGCCGGTGACATACAGGGGGTGGGGGGATAATCTGAGTGTGACAGGTGCTAGTGACTCCACGCCGGTGACACACAGGGGGAGTGGGGTGATAACCTGAATGTGACAGGTGCTAGGGACTCCACCTCGGTGACATACAGGGGGTGGGGGGATATCCTGAGTGTGACAGGTGCTAGGGACTCCACGCCGGTGACATACAGGGGGTGGGGTATAACCTGAGTGGGACAGGTGCTAGAGACTCCACGCCGATGACATACAGGGGGGTGGGGGGATAACCTGAGTGTGACAGGTGCTAGGGACTCCACGCAGGTGACATACAGAAGGTGGGGGATAACCTGAGTGTGACAGGTGCTAGGGACTCCACGCCGGTGACATACAGGGGGTGGGGGGATAACCTGAGTGTGACAGTTGCTAGGGACTCCACGCCGGTGACATACAGGGGGTGGGGGGATAATCTGAGTGTGACAGGTGCTAGGGATTCCACGCCGGTGACATACAGGGGGGTGGGGGGATAACCTGAGTGTGACAGCTGCTAGGGACTCCACGCCGGTGACATAAAGGGGGGTGGGGGGATAACCTGAGTGTGACAGCTGCTAGGGACTCCACGCTGGTGACATACAGGGGGGTGGGGGGATAACCTGAGTGTGACAGGTGCTAGGGACTTCACGCCGGTGACATACAGGGGGGTGGGGGGATAACCTGAGTGTGACAGGTGCTAGGGACTCCACCTCGGTGACATACAGGGGGTGGGGGGATAACCTGAGAGTGACAGGTGCTAGGGACTCCACGCCGGTGACATACAGGGGGTGGGGTATAACCTGAGTGGGACAGGTGCTAGAGACTCCACGCCGATGACATACAGGGGGGTGGGGGGATAACCTGAGTGTGACAGGTGCTAGGGACTCCACGCAGGTGACATACAGAAGGTGGGGGGATAACCTGAGTGTGACAGGTGCTAGGGACTTCACGCCGGTGACATACAGGGGGGTGGGGGGATAACCTGAGTGTGACAGGTGCTAGGGACTCCACCTCGGTGACATACAGGGGGTGGGGGGATAACCTGAGAGTGACAGGTGCTAGGGACTCCACGCCGGTGACATACAGGGGGTGGGGTATAACCTGAGTGGGACAGGTGCTAGAGACTCCACGCCGATGACATACAGGGGGGTGGGGGGATAACCTGAGTGTGACAGGTGCTAGGGACTCCACGCCGGTGACATACAGGGGGTGGGGGGATAACCTGAGTGTGACAGTTGCTAGGGACTCCACGCCGGTGACATACAGGGGGTGGGGGGATAATCTGAGTGTGACAGGTGCTAGTGACTCCACGCCGGTGACACACAGGGGGAGTGGGGTGATAACCTGAATGTGACAGGTGCTAGGGACTCCACCTCGGTGACATACAGGGGGTGGGGGGATATCCTGAGTGTGACAGGTGCTAGTGACTCCATGCCGGTGACACACAGGGGGTGTGGGGGGATAACCTGAGTGTGACAGGTGCTAGGGACTCCACGCCTGTGACATACAGGGGGGTGGGGGGATGACCTGAGTGTGACAGGTGCTAGGGACTCCACGCCGGTGACATACAGGGGGTGTGGGGATGACCTGATTGTGGCAGGTGCTAGGGACTCCACGCCGGTGACATACAGGGGGTAAGGGGGATAACCTGAGTGTGACAGGTGCTAGGGACTCCACGTTGGTGACATAAAGGGGGTGGGGGGATAACCTGAGTGTGACAGGTGCTAGGGACTCCACGTTGGTGACATACAGGGGGTGGGGGATAACCTGAGTGTGACAGGTGCTAGGGACTCCACATCGGTGACATACAGGGGGTGGGGGGATAACCTGAGTGCGACAGGTGCTAGTGACTCCACGCCGGTGACATACAGGGGGGTGGGGGATAACCTGAGTGTGATAGGTGCTAGGGACTCCAGGTTGGTGACATACATGGGGGTGGGGGGATAACCTGAGTGTGACAGGTGCTAGGGATTCCACGCCGGTGACATAAGGGGGTGGGGGATAACCTGAGTGTGACAGGTGCTAGGGATTCCACGCCGGTGACATATAGGGGGTGGGGGATAACCTGAGTGTGACAGGTGCTAGTGACTCCACCTCGGTGACATACAGGGGGTGTGGGGATAACCTGAGTGTGACAGGTGCTAGGGACACCACGCCGGTGACATACAGGGAGGTGGGGGGATAATCTGAGTGTGACAGGTGCTAGTGACTCCACGCCGGTGACATACAGGGGGTGGGGGGGGGATAACCTGAGTGTGACAGGTGCTAGGGACTCCACGCCGGTGACATACAGGGGGTGGGGGGATAACCTGAGTGTGACAGGTGCTAGGGATTCCACGCCGGTGACATACAGGGGGGTGGGGGGATAACCTGAGTGTGACAGCTGCTAGGGACTCCACGCCGGTGACATACAGGGGGGTGGGGGGATAACCTGAGTGTGACAGCTGCTAGGGACTCCACGCCGGTGACATACAGGGGGGTGGGGGGATAACCTGAGTGTGACAGGTGCTAGGGACTTCACGCCGGTGACATACAGGGGGTGTGGGGATGACCTGATTGTGGCAGGTGCTAGGGACTCCACGCCGGTGACATACAGGGGGTAAGGGGGATAACCTGAGTGTGACAGGTGCTAGGGACTCCACGCCGGTGACATACAGGGGGTAAGGGGGATAACCTGGGTGTGACAGGTGCTAGGGACTCCACGTTGGTGACATACAGGGGGTGGGGGATAACCTGAGTGTGACAGGTGCTAGGGACTCCACATCGGTGACATACAGGGGGTGGGGGGATAACCTGAGTGCGACAGGTGCTAGTGACTCCACGCCGGTGACATACAGGGGGGTGGGGGATAACCTGAGTGTGACAGGTGCTAGGGACTCCAGGTTGGTGACATACATGGGGGTGGGGGGATAACCTGAGTGTGACAGGTGCTAGGGATTCCACGCCGGTGACATACAGGGGGGTGGGGGGATAACCTGAGTGTGACAGGTGCTAGGGATTCCACGCCGGTGACATATAGGGGGTGGGGGATAACCTGAGTGTGACAGGTGCTAGTGACTCCACCTCGGTGACATACAGGGGGTGTGGGGATAACCTGAGTGTGACAGGTGCTAGGGACACCACGCCGGTGACATACAGGGAGGTGGGGGGATAATCTGAGTGTGACAGGTGCTAGTAACTCCACGCCGGTGACATACAGGGGGTGGGGGGGAATAACCTGAGTGTGACAGGTGCTAGGGACTCCACGCCGGTGACATACAGGGGGTGGGGGGATAACCTGAGTGTGACAGGTGCTAGGGATTCCACGCCGGTGACATACAGGGGGGTGGGGGGATAACCTGAGTGTGACAGCTGCTAGGGACTCCACGCCGGTGACATACAGGGGGGTGGGGGGATAACCTGAGTGTGACAGCTGCTAGGGACTCCACGCCGGTGACATACAGGGGGGTGGGGGGATAACCTGAGTGTGACAGGTGCTAGGGACTTCACGCCGGTGACATACAGGGGGGTGGGGGGATAACCTGAGTGTGACAGGTGCTAGGGACTCCACCTCGGTGACATACAGGGGGGTGGGGGGATAACCTGAGTGTGACAGGTGCTAGGGACTCCACCTCGGTGACATACAGGGGGGTGGGGGGATAACCTGAGAGTGACAGGTGCTAGGGACTCCACGCCGGTGACATACAGGGGGTGGGGTATAACCTGAGTGGGACAGGTGCTAGAGACTCCACGCCGATGACATACAGGGGGGTGGGGGGATAACCTGAGTGTGACAGGTGCTAGGGACTCCACGCAGGTGACATACAGAAGGTGGGGGATAACCTGAGTGTGACAGGTGCTAGGGACTTCACGCAGGTGACATACAGGGGGGTGGGGGATAACCTGAGTGTGACAGTTGCTAGGGACTCCACGCCGGTGACATACAGGGGGTGGGGGGATAATCTGAGTGTGACAGGTGCTAGGGATTCCACGCCGGTGACATACAGGGGGGTGGGGGGATAACCTGAGTGTGACAGCTGCTAGGGACTCCACGCCGGTGACATAAAGGGGGGTGGGGGGATAACCTGAGTGTGACAGCTGCTAGGGACTCCACGCCGGTGACATACAGGGGGGGGGGGGGTAACCTGAGTGTGACAGGTGCTAGGGACTTCACGCCGGTGACATACAGGGGGGTGGGGGGATAACTTGAGTGTGACAGGTGCTAGGGACTCCACCTCGGTGACATACAGGGGGGTGGGGGGATAACCTGAGAGTGACAGGTGCTAGGGACTCCACGCCGGTGACATACAGGGGGTGGGGTATAACCTGAGTGGGACAGGTGCTAGAGACTCCACGCCGATGACATACAGGGGGGTGGGGGGATAACCTGAGTGTGACAGGTGCTAGGGACTCCACGCAGGTGACATACAGAAGGTGGGGGATAACCTGAGTGTGACAGGTGCTAGGGACTCCACGCCGGTGACATACAGGGGGTGGGGGGATAACCTGAGTGTGACAGTTGCTAGGGACTCCACGCCGGTGACATACAGGGGGTGGGGGGATAATCTGAGTGTGACAGGTGCTAGTGACTCCACGCCGGTGACACACAGGGGGTGTGGGGTGATAACCTGAATGTGACAGGTGCTAGGGACTCCACCTCGGTGACATACAGGGGGTGGGGAGATATCCTGAGTGTGACAGGTGCTAGTGACTCCATGCCGGTGACACACAGGGGGTGTGGGGGGGATAACCTGAGTGTGACAGGTGCTAGGGACTCCACGCCTGTGACATACAGGGGGGTGGGTGGATGACCTGAGTGTGACAGGTGCTAGGGACTCCACGCCGGTGACATACAGGGGGTGTGGGGATGACCTGATTGTGGCAGGTGCTAGGGACTCCACGCCGGTGACATACAGGGGGTAAGGGGGATAACCTGGGTGTGACAGGTGCTAGGGACTCCACGTTGGTGACATAAAGGGGGTGGGGGGATAACCTGAGTGTGACAGGTGCTAGGGACTCCACGTTGGTGACATAAAGAGGGTGGGGGGGATAACCTGAGTGTGACAGGTGCTAGGGACTCCACGCCGGTGACATACAGGGGGTGGGGGGATAACCTGAGTGTGACAGGTGCTAGGGACTCCACGCCGGTGACATACCGGGGGTGTGGGAATGACCTGAATGTGGCAGGTGCTAGGGACTCCACGCTGGTGACATACAGGGGGTGGGGGTGGGGATAACCTGAGTGTGACACGGAAGTGCGCAAGGGAAGCGGCTAAGCCAGCACACATGCTGTGCCGCCAACAGGAAGGGGACAGAAGGGGGTGTCGCCGATGGATGGGTCACAGGAGACGGAGTGCCAGTGGCCTGGGAGCTGGAACCGCCCCGGTGAGTGTACAGCGCCGGCAAAGGGGTCACAGGAGACGGAGTGCCAGTGGCCTGGGAGCTGGAACCGCCCTGGTGAGTGTACAGCGTCGGCAGCGGGGTGACAGGAGACGAAGTGCCAGTGGCCTGGGAGCTGGAACCGCCCCGGTGAGTGTACAGCGCCGGCAAAGGGGTCACAGGAGACGGAGTGCCAGTGGCCTGGGAGCTGGGACTGCCCCGGTGAGTGTACAGCGCCGGCAGCGGGGTGACAGGAGACGGAGTGCCAGTGGCCTGGGAGCTGGGACTGCCCTGGTGAGTGTACAGCACCGGCAGCGGGGTCACAGGAGACGGAGTGTCAGTGGCCTGGGAGCTGGAACCGCCCCGGTGAGTGTACAGCACCGGCAGCGGGGTCACAGGAGACGGAGTGCCAGTGGCCTGGGAGCTGGAACCACCCTGGTGAGTGTACAGTGCCGGCAGCGGGGTCACAGGAGACGGAGTGTCAGTGGCCTGGGAGCTGGGACCGCCCCGGTGAGTGTACAGCACCGGCAGCGGGGTCACAGGAGACGGAGTGCCAGTGGCCTAGGAGCTGGAACCACCCTGGTGAGTGTACAGCACCGGCAGCGGGGTCACAGGAGACGGAGTACCAGTGGCCTGGGAGCTGGAACCGCCCTGGTGAGTGTACAGTGTCGGCAGCGGGGTGACAGGAGACGGAGTGCCAGTGGCCTGGGAGCTGGAACCGCCCTGGTGAGTGTACAGCACCGGCAGCGGGGTCACAGGAGACGGAGTGCCAGTGGCCTGGGAGCTGGAACTGCCCTGGTGAGTGTACAGCGCCGGCAGCGGGGTCACAGGAGACGGAGTGCCAGTGGCCTGGGAGCTGGGACTGCCCCGATGAGTGTACAGCGCCGGCAGCGGGGTCACGGGAGACGGAGTGCCAGTGGCCTGGGAGCTGGGACTGCCCTGGTGAGTGTACAGCGCCGGCAGCGGGGTCACAGGAGACGGAGTGCCAGTGGCCTGGGAGCTGGAACCGCCCCGGTGAGTGTACAGCACCGGCAGCGGGGTCACAGGAGACGGAGTGCCAGTGGCCTGGGAGCTGGAAACGCCCTGGTGAGTGTACAGCGTCGGCAGCGGGGAGACAAGAGACGGAGTGCCAGTGGCCTGGGAGCTGGAACTGCCCTGGTGAGTGTACAGCACCGGCAGCGGGCTCACAGGAGACGGAGTGCCAGTGGCCTGGGAGCTGGAACTGCCCCGGTGAGTGTACAGCGCCGGCAAAGGGGTCACAGGAGACGGAGTGCCAGTGGCCTGGGAGCTGGAACCGCCCCGGTGAGTGTACAGCGCCGGCAAAGGGGTCACAGGAGACGGAGTGCCAGTGGCCTGGGAGCTGGAACCGCCCTGGTGAGTGTACAGCGTCGGCAGCGGGGTGACAGGAGACGGAGTGCCAGTGGCCTGGGAGCTGGAACCGCCCCGGTGAGTGTACAGCGCCGGCAAAGGGGTCACAGGAGACGGAGTGCCAGTGGCCTGGGAGCTGGGACTGCCCCGGTGAGTGTACAGCGCCGGCAGCGGGGTCACAGGAGACGGAGTGCCAGTGGCCTGGGAGCTGGAACCGCCCCGGTGAGTGTACAGCGCCGGCAGCGGGGTCACAGGAGACGGAGTGTCAGTGGCCTGGGAGCTGGAACCGCCCTGGTGAGTGTACAGCACCGGCAGCGGGGTCACAGGAAACGGAGTGCCAGTGGCCTGGGAGCTGGAACCGCCCCGGTGAGTGTACAGTGCCGGCAGCGGGGTCACTGGAGACGGAGTGCCGGTAATCATATACTACTGTGGGGACTTAGTAAGTAAGATACCTTCCTGGCTGGTAATTGTGACTGTTGTAGTGCACTGTGTATATATATATATACAATAAAGGGCTTTTGCCATGTTACTAAACTGTTTACCTGAGTGACCAGAGAATCCATGTCTTCACAGTCACCATGTAGCAATTCGCCATCTTTAAATTTTGGTGTAAAAAAATCAGGAATTTTATTCTGTGAAGGGGCATGCTATTTTTATTCATGTGATTATAGCACATGAATATATATTTAATAAAAAAATATATATATATATTTTTTACACATAAGTCAACCTGGCCAGGGGTCCTGGGGGAGTGGGGATCCCCCCAATAACCCCCTACCCCCCCTCCAGGACTTACCTGATCAGGCTGAAGATCATACTGGCGCAGTGAAAGTACACAAGTGCCGAGGTGTCTGTCTGTACCTAGAGGTGTCTGTCTGTACCTAGAGGTCTCTGTCTGTACCTAGAGGTCTCTGTCTGCATCTAGAGGTCTCTCATCTGCACCTAGAGGTCTCTGTCTGTACCTAGAGGTCTCTCATCTGCACCTAGAGGTCTCTGTCTGTACCTAGAGGTCTCTCATCTGTACCTAGAGGTCTCTCATCTGTACCTAGACGTCTCTCATCTGTACCTAGACGTCTCTCATCTGCACCTAGAGGTCTCTCATCTGCACCTAGAGGTCTCTCATCTGCACCTAGAGGTCTCTCATCTGCACCTAGAGGTCTCTCATCTGCACCTAGAGGTCTCTGTCTGTACCTAGAGGTCTCTCATCTGCACCTAGAGGTCTCTCATCTGCACCTAGAGGTCTCTCATCTGTACCTAGAGGTCTCTGTCTGTACCTAGAGGTCTCTCATCTGCACCTAGAGGTCTCTCATCTGTACCTAGAGGTCTCTCATCTGTACCTAGAGGTCTCTCATCTGTACCTAGAGGTCTCTGTCTGCACCTAGAGGTCTCTCATCTGCACCTAGAGGTCTCTCATCTGCACCTAGAGGTCTCTGTCTGTACCTAGAGGTCTCTCATCTGTACCTAGACGTCTCTCATCTGTACCTAGACGTCTCTCATCTGTACCTAGAGGTCTCTCATCTGCACCTAGAGGTCTCTGTCTGTACCTAGAGGTCTCTCATCTGTACCTAGAGGTCTCTCGTCTGTACCTAGAGGTCTCTGTCTGCACCTAGAGGTCTCTCATCTGCACCTAGAGGTCTCTCATCTGCACCTAGAGGTCTCTCATCTGCACCTAGAGGTCTCTCATCTGCACCTAGAGGTCTCTGTCTGTACCTAGAGGTCTCTGTCTGCACCTAGAGGTCTCTGTCTGTACCTAGAGGTCTCTGTCTGTGCCTAGAGGTCTCTGTCTGTACCCAGAGGTCTCTCATCTGCACATAGGGGTCTCTGTCTGCACCTAGAGGTCTCTCATCTGTACCTAGAGGTCTCTGCCTGCACCTAGAGGTCTCTCATCTGTACCTAGAGGTCTCTGTCTGCACCTAGAGGTCTCTCATCTGTACCTAGAGGTCTCTGTCTGTACCTAGAGGTCTCTCATCTGTACCTAGAGGTCTCTGTCTGCACCTAGAGGTCTCTCATCTGCACCTAGAGGTCTCTCATCTGTACCTAGAGGTCTCTCATCTGCACCTAGAGGTGTCTGTCTGCACCTAGAGGTCTCTCATCTGTACCTAGAGATCTCTCATCTGTACCTAGAGGTCTCTGTCTGTACTGTACCTAGAGGTCTCTCATCTGTACCTAGAGGTCTCTGTCTGCACCTAGAGGTCTCTCATCTGTACCTAGAGGTCTCTCATCTGCACCTAGAGGTCTCTCATCTGTACCTAGAGGTCTCTCATCTGCACCTAGAGGTCTCTGTCTGCACCTAGAGGTCTCTCATCTGCACCTAGAGGTCTCTCATCTGCACCTAGAGGTATCTCATCTGCACCTAGAGGTCTCTCATCTGCACCTAGAGGTATCTGTCTGTACCTAGAGGTCTCTGTCTGCACCTAGAGGTCTCTCATCTGCACCTAGAGGTCTCTCATCTGTACCTAGAGGT
Organism: Crinia signifera; assembly: GCF_055691185.1. NCBI lineage: Eukaryota > Metazoa > Chordata > Amphibia > Anura > Myobatrachidae > Crinia > Crinia signifera. The sequence goes on from NW_028142576.1 coordinate 17,096, forward strand.
CTCTCATCTGCACCTAGAGGTCTCTCATCTGTACCTAGAGGTCTCTCATCTGCATCTAGAGGTCTCTCATCTGCACCTAGAGGTCTCTCATCTGTACCTAGAGGTCTCTCATTTGCACCTAGAGGTCTCTCATCTGCACCTAGAGGTCTCTGTCTGTACCTAGAGGTCTCTCATCTGTACCTAGAGGTCTCTCATCTGTACCTAGAGGTCTCTCATCTGCACCTAGAGGTCTCTCATCTGCACCTAGAGGTCTCTGTCTGTACCTAGAGGTCTCTCATCTGCACCTAGAGGTCTCTGTCTGCACCAAGAGGTCTCTCATCTGTACCTAGAGATCTCTCATCTGTACCTAGAGGTCTCTGTCTGTACCCAGAGGTCTCTCATCTATACCTAGAGGTCTCTGTCTACACCTAGAGGTCTCTCATCTGTACCTAGAGGTCTCTATCTGTACCTAGAGGTCTCTATCTGTACCTAGAGGTCTCTATCTGCACCTAGAGGTCTCTCATCTGTACCTAGAGGTCTCTATCTGCACCTAGAGGTCTCTCATCTGCACCTAGAGGTCTCTGTCTGCACCTAGAGGTCTCTCATCTGCACCTAGAGATCTCTGTCTGTACCTAGAGGTCTCTCACCTGTACCTAGAGGTCTCTCATCGGCACCTAGAGGTCTCTGTCTGCACCTAGAGGTCTCTGTCTGCACCTAGAGGTCTCTGTCTGCACCTAGAGGTCTCTGTCTGCACCTAGAGGTCTCTCATCTGTACCTAGAGGTCTCTCATCTGTACCTAGAGGTCTCTCATCTGCACCTAGAGGTCTCTCATCTGTACCTAGAGGTCTCTCATCTGTACCTAGAGGTCTCTGTCTGTACCTAGAGGTCTCTGTCTGCACCTAGAGGTCTCTCATCTGCACCTAGAGGTCTCTGTCTGTACCTAGAGGTCTCTCATCTGCACCTAGAGGTCTCTCATCTGCACCTAGAGGTCTCTCATCTGCACCTAGAGGTCTCTCATCTGCACCTAGAGGTCTCTCATCTGTAACTAGAGGTCTCTCATCTGCACCTAGAGGTCTCTCATCTGCACCTAGAGGTCTCTGTCTGCACCTAGAGGTCTCTCATCTGCACCTAGAGGTCTCTCATCTGCACCTAGAGGTCTCTGTCTGCACCTAGAGGTCTCTCATCTGCACCTAGAGGTCTCTGTCTGTACCTAGAGGTCTCTGCCTGCACCTAGAGGTCTCTCATCGGCACCTAGAGGTCTCTCATCTGTACCTAGAGGTCTCTCATCTGCACCTAGAGGTCTCTCATCTGCACCTAGAGGTCTCTCATCTGCACCTAGAGGTCTCTGTCTGCACCTAGAGGTCTCTCATCTGCACCTAGAGGTCTCTGTCTGTACCTAGAGGTCTCTGCCTGCACCTAGAGGTCTCTCATCTGCACCTAGAGGTCTCTCATCTGTACCTAGAGGTCTCTGTCTGCACCTAGAGGTCTCTCATCTGCACCTAGAGGTCTCTCATCTGTACCTAGACGTCTCTCATCTGCACCTAGAGGACTCTCATCTGCACCTAGAGGTCTCTGTCTGTACCTAGAGGTCTCTGTCTGTACCTAGAGGTCTCTCATCTGCACCTAGAGGTCTCTCATCTGCACCTAGAGGTCTCTCATCTGTACCTAGAGGTCTGTGTCTGCACCTAGAGGTCTCTGTCTGTACCTAGAGGTCTCTCATCTGTACCTAGAGGTCTCTGCCTGCACCTAGAGGTCTCTCATCTGCACCTAGAGGTCTCTCATCTGCACCTAGAGGTCTCTCATCTGCACCTAGAGGTCTCTCATCTGCACCTAGAGGTCTGTGTCTGCACCTAGAGGTCTCTGTCTGCACCTAGAGGTCTCTGTCTGTACCTAGAGGTCTCTCATCTGCACCTAGAGGTCTCTGTCTGCACCTAGAGGTCTCTCATCTGCACCTAGAGGTCTCTGTCTGCACCTAGAGGTCTCTGTCTGTACCTAGAGGTCTCTGTCTGTACCTAGAGGTCTCTGTCTGTGCCTAGAGGTCTCTCATCTGCACCTAGAGGTCTCTGTCTGTACCTAGAGGTCTCTCATCTGCACCTAGAGGTCTCTGTCTGCACCTAGAGGTCTCTGTCTGCACCTAGAGGTCTCTCATCTGCACCTAGAGGTCTCTCATCTGTACCTAGAGGTCTCTCATCTGCACCTAGAGGTCTCTGTCTGCACCTAGAGGTCTCTCATCTGCACCTAGAGGTCTCTCATCTGCACCTAGAGGTCTCTGTCTGTGCCTAGAGGTCTCTCATCTGTACCTAGAGGTCTCTCATTTGCACCTAGAGGTCTCTCATCTGCACCTAGAGGTCTCTGTCTGTACCTAGAGGTCTCTCATCTGTACCTAGAGGTCTCTCATCTGTACCTAGAGGTCTCTGTCTGCACCCAGAGGTCTCTCATCTGCACCTAGAGGTCTCTGTCTGCACCCAGAGGTCTCTCATCTGCACCTAGAGGTCTCTCATCTGCACCTAGAGGTCTCTGTCTGTACCTAGAGGTCTCTCATCTGCACCTAGAGGTCTCTGTCTGCACCTAGAGGTCTCTGTCTGCACCTAGAGGTCTCTCATCTGCACCTAGAGGTCTCTCATCTGCACCTAGAGGTCTCTGTCTGTGCCTAGAGGTCTCTCATCTGTACCTAGAGGTCTCTCATTTGCACCTAGAGGTCTCTCATCTGCACCTAGAGGTCTCTGTCTGTACCTAGAGGTCTCTCATCTGTACCTAGAGGTCTCTCATCTGTACCTAGAGGTCTCTGTCTGCACCCAGAGGTCTCTCATCTGCACCTAGAGGTCTCTGTCTGCACCCAGAGGTCTCTCATCTGCACCTAGAGGTCTCTCATCTGCACCTAGAGGTCTCTGTCTGTACCTAGAGGTCTCTCATCTGCACCTAGAGGTCTCTGTCTGCACCTAGAGGTCTCTGTCTGCACCTAGAGGTCTCTCATCTGCACCTAGAGGTCTCTCATCTGCACCTAGAGGTCTCTCATCTGCACCTAGAGGTCTCTGTCTGCACCTAGAGGTCTCTGTCTGTACCTAGAGGTCTCTCATCTGCACCCAGAGGTCTCTCATCTGCACCTAGAGGTCTCTCATCTGCACCTAGAGGTCTCTGTCTGTACCTAGAGGTCTCTCATCTGCACCTAGAGGTCTCTGTCTGCACCTAGAGGTCTCTGTCTGTACCTAGAGATCTCTCATCTGCACCTAGAGGTCTCTGTCTGTACCTAGAGGTCTCTCATCTGCACCTAGAGGTCTCTGTCTGTACCTAGAGGTCTCTCATCTGCACCTAGAGGTCTCTGTCTGCACCTAGAGGTCTCTGTCTGCACCTAGAGGTCTCTCATCTGTACCTAGAGGTCTCTCATCTGTACCTAGAGGTCTCTGTCTGCACCCAGAGGTCTCTCATCTGCACCTAGAGGTCTCTCATCTGCACCTAGAGGTCTCTGTCTGTACCTAGAGGTCTCTCATCTGCACCTAGAGGTCTCTGTCTGCACCTAGAGGTCTCTGTCTGTACCTAGAGGTCTCTCATCTGCACCTAGAGGTCTCTGTCTGTACCTAGAGGTCTCTCATCTGCACCTAGAGGTCTCTGTCTGCACCTAGAGGTCTCTGTCTGCACCTAGAGGTCTCTCATCTGTACCTAGAGGTCTCTCATCTGTACCTAGAGGTCTCTGTCTGCACCCAGAGGTCTCTCATCTGCACCTAGAGGTCTCTGTCTGCACCCAGAGGTCTCTCATCTGCACCTAGAGGTCTCTCATCTGCACCTAGAGGTCTCTGTCTGTACCTAGAGGTCTCTCATCTGCACCTAGAGGTCTCTGTCTGCACCTAGAGGTCTCTGTCTGCACCTAGAGGTCTCTGTCTGTACCTAGAGATCTCTCATCTGTACCTAGAGGTCTCTCATCTGCACCTAGAGGTCTCTCATCTGCACCTAGAGGTCTCTGTCTGCACCTATAGGTCTCTGTCTGTACCTAGAGGTCTCTCATCTGCACCTAGAGGTCTCTGTCTGTACCTAGAGGTCTCTCATCTGTACCTAGAGGTCTCTCATCTGCACCTAGAGGTCTCTCATCTGCACCTAGAGGTCTCTGTCTGTACCTAGAGGTCTCTCATCTGTACCTAGAGGTCTCTCATCTGTACCTAGAGGTCTCTGTCTGTACCTAGAGGTCTCTCATCTGCACCTAGAGGTCTCTCATCTGTACCTAGAGGTCTCTGTCTGCACCTAGAGGTCTCTCATCTGCACCTAGAGGTCTCTGTCTGTACCTAGAGGTCTCTCATCTGCACCTAGAGGTCTCTGTCTGCACCTAGAGGTCTCTGTCTGTACCTAGAGATCTCTCATCTGTACCTAGAGGTCTCTCATCTGCACCTAGAGGTCTCTCATCTGCACCTAGAGGTCTCTGTCTGCACCTAGAGGTCTCTGTCTGTACCTAGAGGTCTCTCATCTGCACCTAGAGGTCTCTGTCTGTACCTAGAGGTCTCTCATCTGCACCTAGAGGTCTCTCATCTGCACCTAGAGGTCTCTCATCTGCACCTAGAGGTCTCTCATCTGTACCTAGAGGTCTCTCATCTGTACCTAGAGGTCTCTCATCTGCACCTAGAGGTCTCTCATCTGCACCTAGAGGTCTCTCATCTGTACCTAGAGGTCTCTGTCTGTACCCAGAGGTCTCTCATCTGCACCTAGAGGTCTCTGTCTGTACCTAGAGGTCTCTCATCTGCACCTAGAGGTCTCTGTCTGCACCTAGAGGTCTCTCATCTGTACCTAGAGGTCTCTGTCTGTACCTAGAGGTCTCTCATCTGTACCTAGAGGTCTCTCATCTGTACCTAGAGGTCTCTGTCTTTACCTAGAGGTCTCTCATCTGTACCTAGAGGTCTCTCATCTGCACCTAGAGGTCTCTGTCTGTACCTAGAGGTCTCTCATCTGTACCTAGAGGTCTCTCATCTGTACCTAGAGGTCTCTGTCTGTACCCAGAGGTCTCTCATCTGCACCTAGAGGTCTCTGTCTGTACCTAGAGGTCTCTCATCTGCACCTAGAGGTCTCTCATCTGTACCTAGAGGTATCTCATCTGTACCTAGAGGTCTCTCATCTGTACCTAGAGGTCTCTGTCTGTACCCAGAGGTCTCTCATCTGCACCTAGAGGTCTCTGTCTGTACCTAGAGGTCTCTCATCTGTACCTAGAGGTCTCTCATCTGTACCTAGAGGTCTCTGTCTGTACCCAGAGGTCTCTCATCTGCACCTAGAGGTCTCTCATCTGTACCTAGAGGTCTCTCATCTGTACCTAGAGGTCTCTGTCTGCACCTAGAGGTCTCTCATCTGTACCTAGAGGTCTCTGTCTGTACCTAGAGGTCTCTCATCTGTACCTAGAGGTCTCTGGTTTCTGATATCCGGCTCGCCCCCTCACACTACACTTCCCGTCATGCAGTGCAGTTGGGGGCGGTGTCAGGTGTCACGTGGTGCCGGAAGTAGATCATTGACCTTGTTCTTCTGCAAAAATGAGACTGTTGCCGACTCTATCTAAGAGACTCCTCTATGTGACATCCTGGGGGTGAGAGAGACTGTGTGACTGCTGTATGTGACTGTGTGACTGCTGTATGTGACTGTGTGACTGCTGTATGTGACATCCTGGGGGGTGAGAGAGACTGTGTGACTGCTGTATGTGACATCCTGGGGGTGAGGGAGACTGTGTGACTGCTTTATGTGACATCCTGGGGGTGAGAGAGACTGTGTGACTGCTGTATGTGACATCCTGGGGGTGAGGGAGACTGTGTGACTGCTGTATGTGACTGTGTGACTGCTGTATGTGACTGTGTGACTGCTGTATGTGACTGTGTGACTGCTGTATGTGACACCCTGGGGGGTGAGAGAGACTGTGTGACTGCTGTATGTGACATCCCGGGGGTGAGGGAGACTGTGTGACTGCTGTATGTGACTGTGTGACTGCTGTATGTGACATCCTGGGGGTGAGAGAGACTGTGTGACTGCTGTATGTGACATCCTGGGGGTGAGAGAGACTGTGTGACTGCTGTATGTGACTGTGTGACTGCTGTATGTGACTGTGTGACTGCTGTATGTGACTGTGTGACTGCTGTATGTGACATCCCAGGGGTGAGAGAGACTGTGTGACTGCTGTATGTGACTGTGTGACTGCTGTATGTGACATCCCAGGGGTGAGAGAGACTGTGTGACTGCTGTATGTGACTGTGTGACTGCTGTATGTGACTGTGCGACTGCTGTATGTGACATCCCGGGGCTGAGAGAGACTGTGTGACTGCTGTATGTGACATACCGGGGGTGAGAGAGACTGTGTGACTGCTGTATGTGACATCCTGGGGGTGAGAGAGACTGTGTGACTGCTGTATGTGACTGTGTGACTGCTGTATGTGACTGTGTGACTGCTGTATGTGACTGTGTGACTGCTGTATGTGACATCCCGGGGGTGAGAGAGACTGTGTGACTGCTGTATGTGACATACCGGGGGTGAGAGAGACTGTGTGACTGCTGTATGTGACATCCCGGGGGTGAGAGAGACTGTGTGACTGCTGTATGTGACATCCTGGGGGTGAGAGAGACTGTGTGACTGCTGTATGTGACATCCTGGGGGTGAGAGAGACTGTGTGACTGCTGTATGTGACATCCCGGGGACGAGGGAGACTGTGTGACTGCTGTATGTGACATCCCGGGGGTGAGAGAGACTGTGTGACTGCTGTATGTGACATCCTGGGGGTGAGAGAGACTGTGTGACTGCTGTATGTGACATCCTGGGGGTGAGAGAGACTGTGTGACTGCTTTATGTGACATCCTGGGGGTGAGAGAGACTGTGTGACTGCTGTATGTGACATCCTGGGGGTGAGGGAGACTGTGTGACTGCTGTATGTGACATCCCGTGGGTGAGGGAGAATGTGTGACTGCTGTATGTGACATCCTGGGGGTGAGAGAGACTGTGTGACTGCTGTATGTGACATCCTGGGGGTGAGAGAGACTGTGTGACTGCTGTATGTGACATCCTGGGGGTGAGAGAGACTGTGTGACTGCTGTATGTGACATCCCGGGGGTGAGGGAGACTGTGTGACTGCTGTATGTGACATCCCGGGGGTGAGGGAGACTGTGTGACTGCTGTATGTGAAATCCCGGGGGTGAGGGAGACTGTGTGACTGCTGTATGTGACATCCTGGGGGTGAGAGAGACTGTGTGACTGCTGTATGTGACATCCCGGGTGTGAGGGAGACTGTGTGACAGCTGTATGTGACATCCCGGGGTGAGGGAGACTGTGTGACTGCTGTATGTGACATCCTGGGGGTGAGAGAGACTGTGTGACTGCTGTATGTGACATCCTGGGGGTGAGAGAGACTGTGTGACTGCTGTATGTGACATCCTGGGGGTGAGAGAGACTGTGTGACTGCTGTATGTGACATCCCGGGGACGAGGGAGACTGTGTGACTGCTGTATGTGACATCCCGGGGACGAGGGAGACTGTGTGACTGCTGTATGTGACATCCCGGGGGTGAGAGAGACTGTGTGACTGCTGTATGTGACATCCTGGGGGTGAGAGAGACTGTGTGACTGCTGTATGTGACATCCTGGGGGTGAGAGAGACTGTGTGACTGCTGTATGTGACATCCCGGGGACGAGGGAGACTGTGTGACTGCTGTATGTGACATCCCGGGGACGAGGGAGACTGTGTGACTGCTGTATGTGACATCCCGGGGACGAGGGAGAATGTGTGACTGCTGTATGTGACATCCTGGGGGTGAGAGAGACTGTGTGACTGCTGTATGTGACATACTGGGGGTGAGAGAGACGGTGTGACTGCTGTATGTGACATCCTGGGGGTGAGAGGGACTGTGTGACTGCTTTATGTGACATCCTGGGGGTGAGAGAGACTATGTGACTGCTGTATGTGACATCCCGGGGGTGAGAGAGACTGTGTGACTGCTGTATGTGACATCCTAGGGGTGAGAGAGACTGTGTGACTGCTGTATGTGACATCCCGGGGGTGAGGGAGACTGTGTGACTGCTGTATGTGACATCCTGGGGGTGAGAGAGACTGTGTGACTGCTGTATGTGACATCCTGGGGGTGAGAGAGACTTGTGTGACTGCTGTATGTGACATCCAGGGGGTGAGAATGTGTGACTGCTGTATGTGACATCCTGGGGGTGAGAGAGACTGTGTAACTGCTGTATGTGACATCCCGGGGGTGAGGGAGACTGTGTGACTGCTGTATGTGACATCCTAGGGGTGAGAGAGACTGTGTGACTGCTGTATGTGACATCCCGGGGGTGAGGGAGACTGTGTGACTGCTGTATGTGACATCCTGGGGGTGAGGGAGACTGTGTGACTGCTGTATGTGACATCCTGGAGGTGAGAGAGACTGTGTGACTGCTGTATGTGACATCCTGGGGGTGAGAGAGACTTGTGTGACTGCTGTATGTGACATCCAGGGGGTGAGAGAGAATGTGTGACTGCTGTATGTGACATCCTGGGGGTGAGAGAGACTGTGTAACTGCTGTATGTGACATCCCGGGGGTGAGGGAGACTGTGTGACTGCTGTATGTGACATCCTAGGGGTGAGAGAGACTGTGTGACTGCTGTATGTGACATCCCGGGGGTGAGGGAGACTGTGTGACTGCTGTATGTGACATCCTGGGGGGTGAGAGAGACTGTGTGACTGCTGTATGTGACATCCTGGAGGTGAGAGAGACTGTGTGACTGCTGTATGTGACATCCTGGGGGTGAGGGAGACTGTGTGACTGCTGTATGTGACATCCTGGGGGTGAGAGAGACTGTGTGACTGCTTTATGTGACATCCTGGGGGTGAGAGAGACTGTGTGACTGCTGTATGTGACATCCTGGGGGTGAGAGAGACTGTGTGACTGCTGTATGTGACATCCTGGGGGTGAGAGAGACTGTGTGACTGCTGTATGTGACATCCTGGGGGTGAGAGAGACTGTGTGACTGCTGTATGTGACATCCTGGGGGTGAGAGAGACTGTGTGACTGCTGTATGTGACATCCCGGGGGTGAGAGAGACTGTGTGACTGCTGTATGTGACATCCTGGGGGTGAGAGAGACTGTGTGACTGCTGTATGTGACATCCCGGGGGTGAGAGAGACTGTGTGACTGCTGTATGTGACATCCCGGGGGTGAGAGAGACTGTGTGACTGCTTTATGTGACATCCTGGGGGTGAGGGAGACTGTGTGACTGCTGTATGTGACATCCTGGGGGTGAGGGAGACTGTGTGACTGCTGTATGTGACATCCTGGGGGTGAGAGAGACTGTGTGACTGCTGTATGTGACATCCTGGGGGTGAGAGAGACTGTGTGACTGCTGTATGTGACATCCTGGGGGTGAGAGAGACTGTGTGACTGCTGTATGTGACATCCCGGGGACGAGGGAGACTGTGTGACTGCTGTATGTGACATCCTGGGGGTGAGAGAGACTGTGTGACTGCTGTATGTGACATCCTGGGGGTGAGAGAGACTGTGTGACTGCTGTATGTGACATCCCGGGGGTGAGAGAGACTGTGTGACTGCTGTATGTGACATCCTGGGGGTGAGAGAGACTGTGTGACTGCTGTATGTGACATCCTGGGGGTGAGAGAGACTGTGTGACTGCTGTATGTGACTGTGTGACTGCTGTATGTGACTGTGTGACTGCTGTATGTGACTGTGTGACTGCTGTATGTGACATCCCGGGGGTGAGAGAGACTAGTGTGACTGCTGTAGGTGACATCCTGGGGGTGAGAGAGACTGTGTGACTGCTTTATGTGACATCCTGGGGGTGAGAGAGACTGTGTGACTGCTGTATGTGACATCCTGGGGGTGAGAGAGACTGTGTGACTGCTGTATGTGACATCCCGGGGGTGAGAGAGACTGTGTGACTGCTGTATGTGACATCCCGGGGGTGAGAGAGACTGTGTGACTGCTGTATGTGACATCCTGGGGGTGAGGGAGACTGTGTGACTGCTGTATGTGACATCCTGGGGGTGAGAGAGACTGTGTGACTGCTGTATGTGACATCCCGGGGACGAGGGAGACTGTGTGACTGCTGTATGTGGCATCCCGGGGGTGAGAGAGACTGTGTGACTGCTGTATGTGACATCCCGGGGGTGAGAGAGACTGTGTGACTGCTGTATGTGACATCCTGGGGGTGAGAGAGACTGTGTGACTGCTGTATGTGACATCCTGGGGGTGAGAGAGACTGTGTGACTGCTGTATGTGACATCCTGGGGGTGAGAGAGACTGTGTGACTGCTGTATGTGACATCCTGGGGGTGAGAGAGACTGTGTGACTGCTGTATGTGACATCCTGGGGGTGAGGGAGACTGTGTGACTGCTGTATGTGACATCCTGGGGGTGAGGGAGACTGTGTGACTGCTGTATGTGACATCCTGGGGGTGAGGGAGACTGTGTGACTGCTGTATGTGACATCCTGGGGGTGAGAGAGACTGTGTGACTGCTTTATGTGACATCCTGGGGGTGAGAGAGACTGTGTGACTGCTGTATGTGACATCCTGGGGGTGAGAGAGACTGTGTGACTGCTGTATGTGACATCCTGGGGGTGAGAGAGACTGTGTGACTGCTGTATGTGACATCCCGGGGGTGAGAGAGACTAGTGTGACTGCTGTAGGTGACATCCTGGGGGTGAGAGAGACTGTGTGACTGCTTTATGTGACATCCTGGGGGTGAGAGAGACTGTGTGACTGCTGTATGTGACATCCTGGGGGTGAGGGAGACTGTGTGACTGCTTTATGTGACATCCTGGGGGTGAGAGAGACTGTGTGACTGCTGTATGTGACATCCCGGGGGTGAGGGAGACTGTGTGACTGCTGTATGTGACATCCTGGGGGTGAGGGAGACTGTGTGACTGCTGTATGTGACATCCTGGGGGTGAGAGAGACTGTGTGACTGCTGTATGTGACATCCTGGGGGTGAGAGAGACTGTGTGACTGCTTTATGTGACATCCTGGGGGTGAGAGAGACTGTGTGACTGCTGTATGTGACATCCTGGGGGTGAGGGAGACTGTGTGACTGCTTTATGTGACATCCTGGGGGTGAGAGAGACTGTGTGACTGCTGTATGTGACATCCCGGGGGTGAGGGAGACTGTGTGACTGCTGTATGTGACATCCTGGGGGTGAGAGAGACTTGTGTGACTGCTGTATGTGACATCCCGGGGGTGAGGGAGACTGTGTGACTGCTGTATGTGACATCCTGGGGGTGAGAGAGACTGTGTGACTGCTTTATGTGACATCCTGGGGGTGAGAGAGACTGTGTGACTGCTGTATGTGACATCCTGGGGGTGAGGGAGACTGTGTGACTGCTTTATGTGACATCCTGGGGGTGAGAGAGACTGTGTGACTGCTGTATGTGACATCCCGGGGGTGAGGGAGACTGTGTGACTGCTGTATGTGACATCCTGGGGGTGAGAGAGACTTGTGTGACTGCTGTATGTGACATCCCGGGGGTGAGGGAGACTGTGTGACTGCTGTATGTGACATCCTGGGAGTGAGAGAGACTGTGTGACTGCTGTATGTGACATCCCGGGGGTGAGAGAGACTGTGTGACTGCTGTATGTGACATCCCGGGGGTGAGGGAGATTGTGTGACTGCTGTATGTGACATCCTGGGGGTGAGAGAGACTGTGTGACTGCTGTATGTGACCGTGTGACTGCTGTATGTGACATCCTGGGGGTGAGAGAGACTGTGTGACTGCTGTATGTGACATCCTGGGGGTGAGAGAGACTGTGTGACGGCTGTATGTGACATCCCGGGGGTGAGAGAGACTGTGTGACTGCTGTATGTGACATCCCGGGGGTGAGGGAGATTGTGTGACTGCTGTATGTGACATCCTGGGGGTGAGAGAGACTGTGTGACTGCTGTATGTGACGGCTGTATGTGACTGTGTGACTGCTGTATGTGACATCCTGGGAGTGAGAGAGACTGTGTGACTGCTGTATGTGACATCCTGGGGGTGAGAGAGACTGTGTGACTGCTGTATGTGACATCCCGGGGGTGAGGGAGACTGTGTGACTGCTGTATGTGGCATCCCGGGGGTGAGAGAGACTGTGTGACTGCTGTATGTGACATCCCGGGGGTGAGAGAGACTGTGTGACTGCTGTATGTGACATCCTGGGGGTGAGAGAGACTGTGTGACTGCTGTATGTGACATCCTGGGGGTGAGAGAGACTGTGTGACTGCTGTATGTGACATCCTGGGGGTGAGAGAGACTGTGTGACTGCTGTATGTGACATCCTGGGGGTGAGAGAGACTGTGTGACTGCTGTATGTGACATCCTGGGGGTGAGGGAGACTGTGTGACTGCTGTATGTGACATCCTGGGGGTGAGGGAGACTGTGTGACTGCTGTATGTGACATCCTGGGGGTGAGGGAGACTGTGTGACTGCTGTATGTGACATCCTGGGGGTGAGAGAGACTGTGTGACTGCTTTATGTGACATCCTGGGGGTGAGAGAGACTGTGTGACTGCTGTATGTGACATCCTGGGGGTGAGAGAGACTGTGTGACTGCTGTATGTGACATCCTGGGGGTGAGAGAGACTGTGTGACTGCTGTATGTGACATCCCGGGGGTGAGAGAGACTAGTGTGACTGCTGTAGGTGACATCCTGGGGGTGAGAGAGACTGTGTGACTGCTTTATGTGACATCCTGGGGGTGAGAGAGACTGTGTGACTGCTGTATGTGACATCCTGGGGGTGAGGGAGACTGTGTGACTGCTTTATGTGACATCCTGGGGGTGAGAGAGACTGTGTGACTGCTGTATGTGACATCCCGGGGGTGAGGGAGACTGTGTGACTGCTGTATGTGACATCCTGGGGGTGAGAGAGACTGTGTGACTGCTTTATGTGACATCCTGGGGGTGAGAGAGACTGTGTGACTGCTGTATGTGACCGTGTGACTGCTGTATGTGACATCCTGGGGGTGAGAGAGACTGTGTGACTGCTGTATGTGACATCCTGGGGGTGAGAGAGACTGTGTGACTGCTTTATGTGACATCCTGGGGGTGAGAGAGACTGTGTGACTGCTGTATGTGACATCCTGGGGGTGAGAGAGACTGTGTGACTGCTGTATGTGACATCCCGGGGATGAGGGAGACTGTGTGACTGCTGTATGTGACATCCTGGGGGTGAAAGAGACTGTGTGACTGCTGTATGTGACATCCTGGGGGTGAGAGAGACTGTGTGACTGCTGTATGTGACATCCCGGGGGTGAGGGAGACTGTGTGACTGCTGTATGTGACATCCTGGGGGTGAGAGAGACTGTTTGACTGCTGTATGTGACATCCCGGGGGTGAGGGAGACTGTGTGACTGCTGTATGTGACATCCTGGGGGTGAGAGAGACTGTGTGACTGCTGTATGTGACATCCTAGGGGTGAGAGAGACTGTGTGACTGCTGTATGTGACATCCTAGGGGTGAGAGAGACTGTGTGACTGCTGTATGTGACATCCTGGGGGTGAGAGAGACACTTTATGGCTGCTGTATGTGACATCCCGGGGGTGAGGGAGACTGTGTGACTGCTGTATGTGACATCCTAGGGGTGAGAGAGACTGTGTGACTGCTGTATGTGACATCCCGGGGGTGAGGGAGACTGTGTGACTGCTGTATGTGACATCCTGGGGGTGAGAGAGACTGTGTGACTGCTGTATGTGACATCCTGGGGGTGAGGGAGACTGTGTGACTGCTGTATGTGACATCCTGGGGGTGAGAGAGACTGTGTGACTGCTGTATGTGACATCCTGGGGGTGAGAGAGACTGTGTGACTGCTTTATGTGACATCCTGGGGGTGAGAGAGACTGTGTGACTGCTGTATGTGACATCCTGGGGGTGAGGGAGACTGTGTGACTGCTTTATGTGACATCCTGGGGGTGAGAGAGACTGTGTGACTGCTGTATGTGACATCCCGGGGGTGAGGGAGACTGTGTGACTGCTGTATGTGACATCCTGGGGGTGAGAGAGACTTGTGTGACTGCTGTATGTGACATCCCGGGGGTGAGGGAGACTGTGTGACTGCTGTATGTGACATCCTGGGGGTGAGAGAGACTGTGTGACTGCTTTATGTGACATCCTGGGGGTGAGAGAGACTGTGTGACTGCTGTATGTGACCGTGTGACTGCTGTATGTGACATCCTGGGGGTGAGAGAGACTGTGTGACTGCTGTATGTGACATCCTGGGGGTGAGAGAGACTGTGTGACGGCTGTATGTGACTGTGTGACTGCTGTATGTGACATCCTGGGAGTGAGAGAGACTGTGTGACTGCTGTATGTGACATCCCGGGGGTGAGAGAGACTGTGTGACTGCTGTATGTGACATCCTGGGGGTGAGGGAGATTGTGTGACTGCTGTATGTGACATCCTGGGGGTGAGAGAGACTGTGTGACTGCTGTATGTGACTGCTGTATGTGACATCCCGGGGTGAGGGAGACTGTGTGACTGCTGTATTTGACATCCTGGGGGTGAGAGAGACTGTGTGACTGCTGTATGTGACATCCCGGGGGTGAGAGAGACTGTGTGACTGCTGTATGTGACATCCTGGGGGTGAGGGAGACTGTGTGACTGCTTTATGTGACATCCTGGGGGTGAGAGAGACTGTGTGACTGCTGTATGTGACATCCCGGGGGTGAGGGAGACTGTGTGACTGCTGTATGTGACATCCTGGGGGTGAGAGAGACTTGTGTGACTGCTGTATGTGACATCCCGGGGGTGAGGGAGACTGTGTGACTGCTGTATGTGACATCCTGGGGGTGAGAGAGACTGTGTGACTGCTTTATGTGACATCCTGGGGGTGAGAGAGACTGTGTGACTGCTGTATGTGACCGTGTGACTGCTGTATGTGACATCCTGGGGGTGAGAGAGACTGTGTGACTGCTGTATGTGACATCCTGGGGGTGAGAGAGACTGTGTGACTGCTTTATGTGACATCCTGGGGGTGAGAGAGACTGTGTGACTGCTGTATGTGACATCCCGGGGGTGAGAGAGACTGTGTGACTGCTGTATGTGACATCCCGGGGGTGAGGGAGATTGTGTGACTGCTGTATGTGACATCCTGGGGGTGAGAGAGACTGTGTGACTGCTGTATGTGACTGCTGTATGTGACATCCCGGGGTGAGGGAGACTGTGTGACTGCTGTATTTGACATCCTGGGGGTGAGAGAGACTGTGTGACTGCTGTATGTGACATCCCGGGGGTGAGAGAGACTGTGTGACTGCTGTATGTGACATCCTGGGGGTGAGATAGACACTTTATGGCTGCTGTATGTGACATCCAGGGGGTGAGAGAGACTGTGTGACTGCTGTATGTGACATCCCGGGGGTGGGAGAGACTATGTGACTGTGTGACTGCTGTATGTGACATCCTGGGGGGTGGGAGAGACTGTGTGACTGCTGTATGTGACTGTGTGACTGCTGTATGTGACACCCTGGGGTTGGGAGAGACTGTGTGACTGCTGTATGTGACTGTGTGACTGCTGTATGTGACACCCTGGGGGGTGAGAGAGACTGTGTGACTGCTGTATGTGACACCCTGGGGGGTGAGGGAGACTGTGTGACTGCTGTATGTGACATCCTGGGGGTGAGAGAGACGGTGTGACTGCTGTATGTGACATCCCGGGGGTGAGGGAGACTGTGTGACTGCTGTATGTGACTGTGTGACTGCTGTATGTGACACCCTGGGGGGTGAGAGACTGTGTGACTGCTGTATGTGACATCCTGGGGGTGAGAGAGACTTTGTGACTGCTGTATATGTGTACATGCATATATATATATAGATGATGTCAGTGTTAGTCTCTTATTGGCTGTTCTATGTGTGTCCTACAGGTCCCAGGTGTCTCGGAGTGGGCGTGTGCAACGCTATGCTCAAGCCGCTGAGGTAATACTGTGCTCTCTCTCCTTTTCCTCCTCCTGCTCTCTCTCCTTTTCCTCCTCCTGCTCTCTCTCTCTCCTCCTGCTCTCTCTATCCTCATCCTCCTTCTGCTCTCTCTATCCTCCTCCTCCTCCTCCTGCTCTCTCTATCCTCCTCCTCCTGCTCTCCTCTGCTTCTCCTGCTCGCTCTCCTCCTCCTGCTCTCTCTCCTCCTCCTGCTCTCTCTCCTCCTCCTGCTCTCTCTCCTCCTCCTGCTCTCTCTCCTCCTCCTGCTCTCTGCTCCTCCTGCTCACTCTCCTCCTTCTGCTCTCTCTATCCTCCTCCTCCTCCTCCTGCTCTCTCTATCCTCCTCCTCCTGCTCTCCTCTGCTTCTCCTGCTCGCTCTCCTCCTCCTGCTCTCTCTCCTCCTCCTGCTCTCTCTCCTCCTCCTGCTCTCTCTCCTCCTCCTGCTCTCTCCTCCTCCTGCTCTCTGCTCCTCCTGCTCACTCTCCTCCTTCTGCTCTCTCTGCTCCTTCTGCTCTCTCTGCTCCTTCTGCTCTCTCTCCTCCTCCTGCTCGCTCTCCTCCTCCTGCTCGCTCTCCTCCTCCTGCTCTCTCCTCCTGCTCTCTCCTCCTCCTCCTGCTCTCTCTGTCCTCCTCGTCCTGCTCTCTCTGTCCTCCTCCTCCTGCTCTCTCTGTCCTCCTCCTGCTTGCTCTCTCTCTCTCCTCCTCCTGCTCTCTCCTCCTCCTCCTGCTCTCTCTCTCCTCCTCCTCCTGCTCGCTCTCCTCCTCCTGCTCTCTCTCCTCCTCCTGCTCTCTCTCCTTCTTCTCCTCCTCCTCCTGCTCTTTCTGTCCTCCTCCTCCTGCTCTCTCTGTCCTCCTCCTCCTGCTCTCTCTGTCCTCCTCCTCCTCCTGCTTGCTCTCTCTCTCTCTCCTCCTCCTGCTCGCTCTGTCCTCCTCCTGCTCTCTCCTCCTCCTTCTCCTCCTCCTTCTCCTCCTGCTCTCTCTCTCCTCCTCCTCCTCCTCCTGCTCGCTCTCCACCTGCTTTCTCCTCCTCCTCCTCCTGCTCTCTCCTTCTCCTCCTCCTCCTCCTGCTCGCTCTCCTCCTCCTGCTCTCTCTCCTCCTCCTGCTCTCTCTCCTCCTCCTGCTCTCTCTCCTCCTCCTGCTCTCTGCTCCTCCTGCTCACTCTCCTCCTTCTGCTCTCTCTATCCTCCTCCTCCTCCTCCTGCTCTCTCTATCCTCCTCCTCCTGCTCTCCTCTGCTTCTCCTGCTCGCTCTCCTCCTCCTGCTCTCTCTCCTCCTCCTGCTCTCTCTCCTCCTCCTGCTCTCTCTCCTCCTCCTGCTCTCTCCTCCTCCTGCTCTCTCCTCCTCCTGCTCTCTGCTCCTCCTTCTGCTCTCTCTGCTCCTTCTGCTCTCTCTGCTCCTTCTGCTCTCTCTCCTCCTCCTGCTCGCTCTCCTCCTCCTGCTCGCTCTCCTCCTCCTGCTCTCTCCTCCTGCTCTCTCCTCCTCCTCCTGCTCTCTCTGTCCTCCTCGTCCTGCTCTCTCTGTCCTCCTCCTCCTGCTCTCTCTGTCCTCCTCCTCCTCCTGCTTGCTCTCTCTCTCTCCTCCTCCTGCTCTCTCCTCCTCCTCCTGCTCTCTCTCTCCTCCTCCTCCTGCTCGCTCTCCTCCTCCTGCTCTCTCTCCTCCTCCTGCTCTCTCTCCTTCTTCTCCTCCTCCTCCTGCTCTTTCTGTCCTCCTCCTCCTGCTCTCTCTGTCCTCCTCCTCCTGCTCTCTCTGTCCTCCTCCTCCTGCTCTCTCTGTCCTCCTCCTCCTCCTGCTTGCTCTCTCTCTCTCTCCTCCTCCTGCTCGCTCTGTCCTCCTCCTGCTCTCTCCTCCTCCTTCTCCTCCTCCTTCTCCTCCTGCTCTCTCTCTCCTCCTCCTCCTCCTCCTGCTCGCTCTCCACCTGCTTTCTCCTCCTCCTCCTCCTGCTCTCTCCTTCTCCTCCTCCTCCTCCTGCTCGCTCTCCTCCTCCTGCTCTCTCCTCCTCCTCCTCCTGCTTGCGCTCTCTCTCCTCCTCCTCCTCCTCCTCCTCCTCCTCCTCCTCTCTCCTCCTCCTGCTCTCTCTCCTCCTCCTCTGCTCATCCCTTTCTGTGCTCTCTTTAGACTGTTGTGGACAAGGATGGGGCATCCGCAGCGGCATCGTCTCAGCGTGTAAGCGTGACGCATAAGAGTGCTCCGGTAAGAAGTGTCAGAGCGTGACCGCCCGGTGTACTGTAATGCTTTACTGTAAGGGGGCGTTACCAGGGTCAGTGTCCCATATAGCTATGCTGATGGAGGAGAGGGACCTGCGTGTGATATGCTGATGATGATGGAGGAGAGGGACCTGCGTGTGATATGATGATGATGGAGGAGAGGGACCTGCGTGTGATATGATGATGATGGAGGGGAGGGACCTGCGTGTGATATGATGATGATGGAGGGGAGGGACCTGCGTGTGATATGATGATGATGGAGGAGAGGGACCTGCCTGTGATATGCTGATGATGATGGAGGAGAGGGACCTGCGTGTGATATGAGGATGATGATGGAGGAGAGGGACCTGCCTGTGATATGCTGATGATGATGGAGGAGAGGGACCTGCCTGTGATATGCTGATGATGATGGAGGAGAGGGACCTGCCTGTGATATGCTGATGATGATGAAGGAGAGGGACCTGCCTGTGATATGCTGAAGATGATGGAGGAGAGGGACCTGCCTGTGATATGATGATGATGATGGAGGAGAGGGACCTGCGTGTGATATGAGGATGATGATGGAGGAGAGGGACCTGCGTGTGATATGAGGATGATGGAGGAGAGGGACCTGCGTGTGATATGATAATGATGGAGGAGAGGGACCTGCGTGTGATATGATAATGATGGAGGAGAGGGACCTGCGTGTGATATGAGGATGATGGAGGAGAGGGACCTGTGTGTGATAGGAGGACGATGATGGAGGAGAGGGACCTGCATGTGATATGAGGATGATGGAGGAGAGGGACCTGCATGTGATATGAGGATGATGGAGGAGAGGGACCTGCGTGTGATATGAGGATGATGATGGAGGAGAGGGACCTGCGTGTGATATGAGGATGATGATGGAGAAGAGGGACCTGCGTGTGATATGAGGATGATGGAGGAGAGGGACCTGCCTGTGATATGAGGATGATGGAGGAGAGGGACCTGCGTGTGATATGATAATGATGGAGGAGAGGGACCTGCGTGTGATATGATAATGATGGAGGAGAGGGACCTGCGTGTGATATGAGGATGATGATGGAGGAGAGGGACCTGCGTGTGATATGAGGATGATGGAGGAGAGGGACCTGCGTGTGATATGAGGATGATGATGGAGGAGAGGGACCTGCCTGTGATATGAGGATGATGATGGAGAAGAGGGACCTGCGTGTGATATGAGGATGATGGAGGAGAGGGACCTGCGTGTGATATGATAATGATGGAGGAGAGGGACCTGCGTGTGATATGATAATGATGGAGGAGAGGGACCTGCGTGTGATATGAGGATGATGATGGAGGAGAGGGACCTGCGTGTGATATGAGGATGATGGAGGAGAGGGACCTGCGTGTGATATGAGGATGATGGAGGAGAGGGACCTGCGTGTGATAGGAGGATGATGGAGGAGAGGGACCTGCGTGTGATATGATGATGATGGAGGAGAGGGACCTGCGTGTGATATGAGGATGATGGAGGAGAGGGACCTGCGTGTGATATGAGGATGATGGAGGAGAGGGACCTGCATGTGATATGAGGATGATGGAGGAGAGGGACCTGCGTGTGATATGATGATGATGGAGGAGAGGGACCTGCGTGTGATATGAGGATGATGATGGAGAAGAGTGACCTGCCTGTGATATGATAATGATGGAGGAGAGGGACCTGCGTGTGATATGAGGATGATGGAGGAGAGGGACCTGCGTGTGATATGAGGATGATGATGGAGGAGAGAGACCTGCATGTGATATGAGGATGATGATGGAGGAGAGGGACCTGCGTGTGATATGAGGATGATGGAGGAGAGGGACCTGCGTGTGATATGAGGATGATGGAGGAGAGGGACCTGCGTGTGATATGAGGATGATGGAGGAGAGGGACCTGCGTGTGATATGAGGATGATGGAGGAGAGGGACCTGCGTGTGATATGATAATGATGGAGGAGAGGGACCTGCGTGTGATATGATAATGATGGAGGAGAGGGACCTGCGTGTGATATGAGGATGATGGAGGAGAGGGACCTGTGTGTGATATGAGGATGATGATGGAGGAGAGGGACCTGCGTGTGATATGAGGATGATGGAGGAGAGGGACCTGCGTGTGATATGAGGATGATGGAGGAGAGGGACCTGCGTGTGATATGAGGATGATGATGGAGGAGAGGGACCTGCGTGTGATATGAGGATGATGGAGGAGAGGGACCTGCGTGTGATAGGAGGATGATGATGGAGGAGAGGGACCTGCGTGTGATAGGAGGATGATGATGGAGGAGAGGGACCTGCGTGTGATATGAGGATGATGGAGGAGAGGGACCTGCGTGTGATAGGAGGATGATGATGGAGGAGAGGGACCTGCGTGTGATATGAGGATGATGGAGGAGAGGGACCTGCGTGTGATAGGAGGATGATGATGGAGGAGAGGGACCTGCGTGTGATATGATAATGATGGAGGAGAGGGACCTGCGTGTGATATGAGGATGATGGAGGAGAGGGACCTGCGTGTGATATGAGGATGATGATGGAGGAGAGGGACCTGCGTGTGATATGAGGATGATGATGGAGGAGAGGGACCTGCGTGTGATATGAGGATGATGGAGGAGAGGGACCTGCGTGTGATATGAGGATGATGGAGGAGAGGGACCTGCGTGTGATATGAGGATGATGGAGGAGAGGGACCTGCGTGTGATATGAGGATGATGGAGGATAGGGACCTGCGTGTGATATGATAATGATGGAGGAGAGGGACCTGCGTGTGATATGAGGATGATGGAGGAGAGGGACCTGTGTGTGATATGAGGATGATGATGGAGGAGAGGGACCTGCATGTGATATGAGGATGATGGAGGAGAGGGACCTGCGTGTGATATGAGGATGATGGAGGAGAGGGACCTGCGTGTGATAGGAGGATGATGATGGAGGAGAGGGACCTGCGTGTGATAGGAGGATGATGATGGAGGAGAGGGACCTGCGTGTGATATGAGGATGATGGAGGAGAGGGACCTGCGTGTGATAGGAGGATGATGATGGAGGAGAGGGACCTGCGTGTGATATGATAATGATGGAGGAGAGGGACCTGCGTGTGATATGAGGATGATGGAGGAGAGGGACCTGCGTGTGATATTATAATGATGGAGGAGAGGGACCTGCGTGTGATATGAGGATGATGATGGAGGAGAGGGACCTGCGTGTGATATGAGGATGATGATGGAGGAGAGGGACCTGCGTGTGATAGGAGGATGATGATGGAGGAGAGGGACCTGCGTGTGATATGATAATGATGGAGGAGAGGGACCTGCGTGTGATATGAGGATGATGATGATGGAGGAGAGGGACCTGCGTGTGATATGAGGATGATGGAGGAGAGGGACCTGCCTGTGATATGAGGATGATGGAGGAGAGGGACCTGCGTGTGATATGATAATGATGGAGGAGAGGGACCTGCGTGTGATATGATAATGATGGAGGAGAGGGACCTGCGTGTGATATGAGGATGATGATGGAGGAGAGGGACCTGCGTGTGATATGAGGATGATGGAGGAGAGGGACCTGCGTGTGATATGAGGATGATGGAGGAGAGGGACCTGCGTGTGATATGATGATGATGGAGGAGAGGGACCTGCATGTGATATGAGGATGATGGAGGAGAGGGACCTGCGTGTGATATGAGGATGATGGAGGAGAGGGACCTGCGTGTGATATGATAATGATGGAGGAGAGGGACCTGCGTGTGATATGATGATGATGGAGGAGAGGGACCTGCATGTGATATGAGGATGATGATGGAGGAGAGGGACCTGCCCGTGATATGCTGATGATGATGGAGGAGAGGGACCTGCGTGTGATATGAGGATGATGGAGGAGAGGGACCTGCGTGTGATATGAGGATGATGGAGGAGAGGGACCTGCGTGTGATATGCTGATGATGATGGAGGAGAGGGACCTGTGTGTGATAGGAGGATGATGATGGAGGAGAGGGACCTGCGTGTGATATGAGGATGATGGAGGAGAGGGACCTGCGTGTGATATGAGGATGATGGAGGAGAGGGACCTGCGTGTGATATGAGGATGATGATGGAGGAGAGGGACCTGCGTGTGATATGAGGATGATGATGGAGGAGAGGGACCTGCGTGTGATATGAGGATGATGGAGGAGAGGGACCTGTGTGTGATAGGAGGATGATGATGGAGGAGAGGGACCTGCGTGTAATATGAGGATGATGGAGGAGAGGGACCTGCGTGTGATATGATAATGATGGAGGAGAGGGACCTGCGTGTGATAGGAGGATGATGATGGAGGAGAGGGACCTGTGTGTGATATGAGGATGATGATGGAGGAGAGGGACCTGCGTGTGATATGATGATGATGATGATGGAGGAGAGGGACCTGCGTGTGATATGAGGATGATGATGGAGGAGAGGGACCTGCGTGTGATATGAGGATGATGATGGAGGAGAGGGACCTGCGTGTGATATGATAATGATGGAGGAGAGGGACCTGCGTGTGATAGGAGCATGATGATGGAGGAGAGGGACCTGCGTGTGATATGAGGATGATGGAGGAGAGGGACCTGCGTGTGATATGAGGATGATGATGGAGGAGAGGGACCTGCGTGTGATATGAGGATGATGGAGGAGAGGGACCTGTGTGTGATAGGAGGATGATGATGGAGGAGAGGGACCTGCGTGTGATATGAGGATGATGGAGGAGAGGGACCTGCGTGTGATAGGATGATGATGATGGAGGAGAGGGACCTGCGTGTGATATGAGGATGATGGAGGAGAGGGACCTGCGTGTGATATGAGGATGATGATGGAGGAGAGGGACCTGCGTGTGATATGAGGATGATGATGGAGGAGAAGGACCTGCGTTTTCTCCTTTCGCTAGTGTTCTCCTTTCGTCTGCAGGAGTCGCTATCCTTTGCGGTGGGCATGTTCAATGGGCTACTTCACACAGAACAAGTGTTCCCCTACCCGTCGGGTAAGAGCAGATATTTGGTTCCTCCCCGGTGCCCGGCTCTGCCACTCTTTCTGTAGATCCTCTGCCATCTGCTAGCCCTCTCCCCTTCTCTCTTACATTGACTATCTGTCCTCTGTCCACAGTGTTAAGTGAGGAACAGTCTCAATTCCTCAGTGAGTTGGTCGATCCAGTGTCTCGTTTCTTCCAGGTGAGTCCGATGGGAGATGTGCAGTGTGAGGGAGTAAGAGGGTGCAAGGTTGGGAAGGTATGGGGGATTAGAGACTGTGCAGAGGGAAATAAGGGAAATCTGGAACATGTAAAGGTGAAAAGAGAATGGTGCAGATGTGGGACACTTGGGGATGTGGAGAGGGCGAGATGGGAAGGTAATGAACATTAGAGGACACGGCGAGGGGGAGATGGGGTGTTGAGAAGAAGTGGGACATTAGTGGAGATGGAGAGGTGGAAGATTAGAACATTAGAGGGTCTTAAGTAAGTGAAAGAAGGTTGGCAAGATATGGGACACTGTGGGACGTGGAGAGGGTCAAATGGAATGTTGAAAAGGTTATGGGATATTAGATGATGCTGAGACGGTCAGATAGAAATTTGGAAAAGTATGGGACATTATAGGATGTGGAGAGGGGGAGATGGAATTTCGTGAAGGTATGGGACATTAGGGCAGTGGTTATCAACCTCGGTCCTCAAGTGTCCCAAATAGTGCTCGTTTTCCACGTCACACAGAATCACTAATGAAATAATTAGCTCCACCTGTGGATCTTCTAAAATATGTCAGAGAATGAGTGCACCTGTGCACCTGCCAAACCTGGAAAACGTGCCCTGTTAGGAGTTCTTGAAGACCAAGGTTGTGAAACACTGCATTAGAGGACGTGGAGAAGGGAAGATGGAATGTTTAGAAGGTACAGTATTGAGGACATGGAGAAGGAAAGATGGATTGTTGAGAAGGTATGGGACATAGAGGACGAGGAGAAGGGAAGATGGAACGTTGAGGAAGGATGAGACATTAGAGGACGAGGAGAAGGGAAGATGGAATGTTGAGGAAGGATGAGACATAAGAGGATGAGGAGAAGGGAAGATGGAACGTTGAGGAAGGATGAGACATAAGAGGACGAGGAGAAGGGAAGATGGAATGTTGAGAAGGTATGGGACATAGAGGACGAGGAGAAGGGAAGATGGAATGTTGAGAAGGTATGGGACATAGAGGACGAGGAGAAGGGAAAATGGAACGTTGAGGAAGGATGAGACATAAGAGGACGAGGAGAAGGGAAGATGGATTGTTGAGAAGGTATGGGAGTATTGAGGACGTGGAGAAGGGAAGATGGAATGCTGAGAAGGTACAGTATGGGAGTATTGAGGACGTGGAGAAGGGAAGATGGACTGCTGAGGAAAGATGAGACATTAGAGGATATGGACAGAGACAGAATAGAGAACTCAGAGGACAGGTGGCAAAGTCAGGAACATGTAGAATATATCTGAGTTTAATGAATGATACTCTTTCACTCTTAGAGGCAAATTCCTTCTCAAATGGACAAAACCATATGCACTGCAGGTGGGGCAGATGTTACTTGTGCAGAGAGAATTAGATTTGGGTGGGGTTTTACTTCAAAGTAAGATCTATATTGCAGTGTAAAAATAAAGCAGCCAGTATTTACCCTGCACAGAAACATAACTCACCCAAATCTAATTCTCTCTGCACATGTTACATCTGCCCCACCTGCAGTGCACATGGTTTTGTCCATTTGAGAAGGAATGTGCCTCGAAGAGTGACCTAGAATACGGCCTTAAGGTGCGCACACACGGGGCGATATATCGCTGAGTGTCCCGTTCTCATCATCAAACAGCGATCATAAGGGGGCTAAACACGGGTATCCGGACTATTTGTCTACAGCAAAAAGATAGACAACCATTAGTTAGACATGCAAAAAGGTCGACACTGTCTAGGTCGACAGCCGAAAGGTTGACATGGGGTTTTCCACTGTTTTTTGAGCCGACATGTGCCGACAGGCGGTATTTCATGCCCTGCCATCCAATTGGGCGAGGTGGGAGAATAAAATAGTGTGCCGAGTGCAGCGAGGGGCTGCGGTTCACTGCAAACTGTGTCCATGTTGAATTTGTCGACATTTGGGTCAAAAACAGTGAAAAACCTCATGGCAGTGTCGACCCTTTGGCATGTCGACCCTTTGGCATGTCGACCTTTTTGCTTGTGTAACTAATGGTGTCGACCTAATGGTTGTCTGTCTTTTTGCTGTAGACAAATGGTCCCGCTTCCCTGAATTCCCTCCAATGGCTGGCATTCCGAGCGTGTCACACCGCTTCTGCCTCTCTGTGTAGTCACTGTAGCACATGGCCAGTGTTCGCTATGGGACAGTTGTGTCTCCTTTCTGCTTATAGGAGGTGAATGACCCATCCCTAAATGATGACCTACAGCGAGTGGATGACAAGACTATGTCTGGACTTAAAGAGCTTGGGGCGTTTGGTTTGCAGATCCCAGCAGAACTGGGTGGGATGGGACTGAGTAACACACAGGTAATGGTGGGGATCTCTCACTGTGGGGGTTATTCTGGTTCGGGCGGCTGGGCCCCTTCCGCAATGCGCAGGCGCGACGACTCCACAACGCTCACGGACGGTTGTTTCCGTGCGAAAAAACCTGTCCGCAAGAGTACGGTCATTGTGGGCGGCATAGGGGCGTGTTGAGGGGAGCGGCCGAAATAATGAGGAAAACTGGGCGTAAACATGGGCGTACACGGGGTGTGCACAAAAAATCTACGGTGCTACAACCGCTCGATCAGCAAAAGCACCGTGCATTTCGGACACAAAACAGGCGGCCGCCACCTCAAGACCACCCCTACAGATACCGCATGAGAGCGGACGCCTGGGTCTGCTAATTAACGCTGATTACTACTCAAACACATACACCTGAATGTAATAAGCAATGCTGCAGTCTATTAAGTCCAAACCATGATTTCACTACCTGCAAGCCACACACAGCACTCAAACACATTGGAAGCTTATCTTTCTACACTTCTCTACATGTAAAGGTTGGTTTCATTGTAGGTAAGATTCATTCTAAGACCTGCTTATATATGCTAAGGTAGTTATTTTATAACATCTACACCCATTCAGTAAGTGTTTTCATAGACTTTAAACAGCAGCACACTCAATCTACACAAGTCGACATGTGTCAACGTTTTCACTCAAATACAAACATTTTTTTTTCATTTTGATAGAAATACATAAAACAATAATTGAATAACATACGCTGAGTTTTCCATTGAAAACAGGCGAGACCCGTCCGTACAAGGGGGCGAACGCTCAGATAGCCGTAAGATGTCGGTGTGAAAACGGAAGAGTCCCGCCCGTAAACGGTGGCGTACGCTCTGTTGTATGCCAGTTATCGGTGTCTGAGGAGATCCGTCCGTGTACGGTGGCATACGCTCAAGTGTACGCCACTCCCCTTTGTCGGTGTTTGTGGCCGTCCATATGCGGCTGTTTTGTGGGTGGACTTTCGCTCAACGTCCGCGAACGGTAAACGTACGCTGATACGGAACGTACGTACGTTTGGCCGCCGCAACCAGAATAAGGCCCTGTATCACACCGCATGTAGTAGTAGTGTTGTACCAGCTTTTCCGCTCTATTCCATACCACACACATGGAGCAGGGAGACCCATACAAACTCCACACAGATGAGACCCTGGTTACTGTGAGGCCACAGTGCTGCCAGTGCAGCTGGTAGGACTTCCAGTCTGGCCTTCATATCCCCCAACCCCCCATGTG
Organism: Crinia signifera; assembly: GCF_055691185.1. Taxonomy (NCBI): domain Eukaryota; kingdom Metazoa; phylum Chordata; class Amphibia; order Anura; family Myobatrachidae; genus Crinia; species Crinia signifera. The sequence goes on from NW_028142576.1 coordinate 43,928, forward strand.
CCGTACACTGTAATGAGCGTTACCTCAGTCTCCTATCTGCCAGTGTCTCCTGCGTCATATTCCGCCCGCACTGATCTATCATCCCCCCCCCCATGTGCCGTACACTGTAGTGAGCGTTACCTCAGCCTCCTATCTGCCAGTGTCTCCTGCGTCATATTCCGCCCACACTGATCTACCATCCCCCCCCCATGTGCCGTACACTGTAGTGAGCGTTACCTCAGTCTCCTATCTGCCAGTGTCTCCTGCGTCATATTCCGCCCGCACTGATCTACCATCCCCCCCATGTGTCGTACACTGTAGTGAGCGTTACCTCAGCCTCCTATCTACCAGTGTCTCCTGCGTCATATTCCGCCCGCACTGATCTACCATCCCCCCCCATGTGTCGTACACTGTAGTGAGCGTTACCTCAGTCTCCTATCTACCAGTGTCTCCTGCGTCATATTCCGCCCGCACTGATCTACCATCTCTCCCCCCATGTGTCGTACACTGTAGTGAGCGTTACCTCAGCCTCCTATCTGCCAGTGTCTCCTGCGTCATATTCCGCCCGCACTGATCTACCATCCCCCCCCCCCATGTGCCCCGTACACTGTAGTGAGCATTACCTCAGCCTCCTATCTACCAGTGTATCCTGCGTCATATTCCGCCCGCACTGATCTACCATCTCCCCCCCCCCCCCATGTGCCGTACACTGTAGCGAGCTTTACCTCAGCCTCCTATCTACCAGTGTATCCTGCGTCATATTCCGCCCGCACTGATCTACCATCCCCCCCCCCCATGTGCCGTACACTGTAGTGAGCGTTACCTCAGCCTCCTATCTGCCAGTGCCTTATGCATCATATTCCGCCCGCAATGATCTACCATCCCCCCCCATGTGTCGTACACTGTAGTGAGCGTTACCTCAGCCTCCTATCTGCCAGTGTCTCCTGCGTCATATTCCGCCCGCGCTGATCTACCATCCCCCCCCCATGTGCCGTACACTGTAATGAGCGTTACCTCAGCCTCCTATCTGCCAGTGTCTCCTGCATCATATTCCGCCCGCACTGATCTACCATCCCCCCCCATGTGTCGTACACTGTAGTGAGCGTTACCTCAGTCTCCTATCTACCAGTGTCTCCTGCGTCATATTCCGCCCGCACTGATCTACCATCTCTCCCCCCATGTGTCGTACACTGTAGTGAGCGTTACCTCAGCCTCCTATCTGCCAGTGTCTCCTGCGTCATATTCCGCCCGCACTGATCTACCATCCCCCCCCCCCCCATGTGCCCCGTACACTGTAGTGAGCATTACCTCAGCCTCCTATCTACCAGTGTATCCTGCGTCATATTCCGCCCGCACTGATCTACCATCTCCCCCCCATGTGCCGTACACTGTAGCGAGCTTTACCTCAGCCTCCTATCTACCAGTGTATCCTGCGTCATATTCCGCCCGCACTGATCTACCATCCCCCCCCCCATTTGCCGTACACTGTAGTGAGCGTTACCTCAGCCTCCTATCTGCCAGTGTCTCCTGCGTCATATTCCGCTCGCTCTGATCTACCACCCCCCCCATGTGCCGTACACTGTAGTGAACGTTACCTCAGTCTCCTATCTGCCAGTGTCTCCTGCATAATATTTCGCCCGCACTGATCTACCATCCCCCCCCCCCATATGCCGTACACTGTAGTGAGCGTTACCTCAGCCTCCTATCTACCAGTGTCTCCTGCGTCATATTCTGACCGCACTGATCTACCATCCCCCCCATGTGTCGTACACTGTAGTGAGCGTTACCTCAGTCTCCTATCTGCCAGTGTCTCCTGCGTCATATTCCGCCCGCACTGATCTACCATCCCCTCCATGTGTTGTACACTGTAGTGAGCGTTACCTCAGTCTCCTATCTGCCAGTGTCTCCTGCGTCATATTCCGCCCGCACTGATCTACCATCCCCCCCATGTGTCGTACACTGTAGTGAGCGTTACCTCAGTCTCCTATCTGCCAGTGTCTCCTGCGTCATATTCCGCCCGCACTGATCTACCATCCCCCCATGTGTCGTACACTGTAGTGAGTGTTACCTCAGTCTCCTATCTGCCAGTGTCTCCTGCGTCATATTCCGCCCGCACTGATCTACCATCCCCCCATGTGTCGTACACTGTAGTGAGTGTTACCTCAGCCTCCTATCTGCCAGTGTCTCCTGCGTCATATTCCGCCCGCACTGATCTACCATCCCCCCCCATGTGCCGTACACTGTAGCGAGCGTTACCTCAGCCTCCTATCTGCCAGTGTCTCCTGTGTCATATTCCGCCCACACTGATCTACCATCCCCCTCCATATGTCGTACACTGTAGTGAGCGTTACCTCAGTCTCCTATCTACCAGTGTCTCCTGCGTCATATTCCGCCCGCACTGATCTACCATCCCCCCCATGTGTTGTACACTGTAGTGAGCGTTACCTCAGCCTCCTATCTGCCAGTGTCTCCTGCGTCATATTCCACCCGCACTGATCTAGCATCCCCCCCATGTGCCGTACACTGTAGTGAGCGTTACCTCAGCCTCCTATCTGCCAGTGTCTCCTGCGTCATATTCCGCCCGCACTGATCCACCATCTCTCCCCCCCATGTGCCGTACACTGTAGTGAGTGTTACCTCAGCCTCCTATCTGCCAGTGTCTCCTGTGTCATATTCCGCCCGCACTGATCTACCATCCACCCCCATGTACCGTACACTGTAGTGAGCGTTACCTCAGTCTCCTATCTGCCAGTGTCTCCTGCGTCATATTCCGCCCGCACTGATCTACCATCTCTCCCCCCCATGTGCCGTACACTGTAGTGAGCGTTACCTCAGCCTCCTATCTGCCAGTGTCTCCTGCGTCATATTCCGCCCGCACTGATCTACCATCCCCCCCATGTGTCGTACACTGTAGTGAGCGTTACCTCAGCCTCCTATCTGCCAGTGTCTCCTGCATCATATTCCGCCCGCACTGATCTACCATCCCCCCCATGTACCATACACTGTAGTGAGCTTTTCCTCAGTCTACTATCTGCCAGTGTCTCCTGCGTCATATTCCGCCCGCACTGATCTACCATCTCTCCCCCCCATGTGCCGTACACTGTAGTGAGCGTTACCTCAGCCTCCTATCTGCCAGTGTCTCCTGCATCATATTCCGCCCGCACTGATCTACCATCCCCCCCATGTACCATACACTGTAGTGAGCTTTACCTCAGCCTCCTATCTGCCAGTGTCTCCTGCGTCATATTCCGCCCGCACTGATCTACCATCCCCCCCATGTGTCGTACACTGTAGTGAGCGTTACCTCAGCCTCCTATCTGCCAGTGTCTCCTGCGTCATATTCCGCCCGCACTGATCCACCATCTCTCCCCCCCATGTGCCGTACACTGTAGTGAGTGTTACCTCAGCCTCCTATCTGCCAGTGTCTCCTGTGTCATATTCCGCCCGCACTGATCTACCATCCCCCCCATGTACCATACACTGTAGTGAGCTTTACCTCAGCCTCCTATCTGCCAGTGTCTCCTGCGTCATATTCCGCCCGCACTGATCTACCATCCCCCCCCCCATGTGTCGTACACTGTAGTGAGCGTTTCCTCAGCCTCCTATCTGCCAGTGTCTCCTGCGTCATATTCCGCCCGCACTGATCCACCATCTCTCCCCCCCCATGTGCCGTACACTGTAGTGAGCGTTACCTCAGCCTCCTATCTGCCAGTGCCTCCTGCATCATATTCCACCCGCACTGATCTACCATCCCCCCCATGTACCATACACTGTAGTGAGCTTTACCTCAGCCTCCTATCTGCCAGTGTCTCCTGCGTCATATTCCGCCCGCACTGATCTACCATCCCCCCCCATGTGTCGTACACTGTAGTGAGCGTTACCTCAGCCTCCTATCTGCCAGTGTCTCCTGCGTCATATTCCGCCCGCACTGATCCACCATCTCTCCCCCCCATGTGCCGTACACTGTAGTGAGTGTTACCTCAGCCTCCTATCTGCCAGTGTCTCCTGTGTCATATTCCGCCCGCACTGATCTACCATCCACCCCCATGTACCGTACACTGTAGTGAGCGTTACCTCAGTCTCCTATCTGCCAGTGTCTCCTGTGTCATATTCCGCCCACACTGATCTACCATCCCCCTCCATATGTCGTACACTGTAGTGAGCGTTACCTCAGTCTCCTATCTACCAGTGTCTCCTGCGTCATATTCCGCCCTCACTGATCTAGCATCCCCCCCCATGTGCCGTACACTGTAGTGAGCGTTACCTCAGCCTCCTATCTGCCAGTGTCTCCTGCGTCATATTCCGCCCGCACTGATCCACCATCTCTCCCCCCCATGTGCCGTACACTGTAGTGAGTGTTACCTCAGCCTCCTATCTGCCAGTGTCTCCTGTGTCATATTCCGCCCGCACTGATCTACCATCCACCCCCATGTACCGTACACTGTAGTGAGCGTTACCTCAGTCACCTATCTGCCAGTGTCTCCTGCGTCATATTCCGCCCGCACTGATCTACCATCTCTCCCCCCCATGTGCCGTACACTGTAGTGAGCGTTACCTCAGCCTCCTATCTGCCAGTGTCTCCTGCATCATATTCCGCCCGCACTGATCTACCATCCCCCCCATGTACCATACACTGTAGTGAGCTTTACCTCAGCCTCCTATCTGCCAGTGTCTCCTGCGTCATATTCTGCCCGCACTGATCTACCATCCCCCCCCCCATGTGTCGTACACTGTAGTGAGCGTTACCTCAGCCTCCTATCTACCAGTGTCTCCTGTGTCATATTCTGCCCGCACTGATCTACCATCTCTCCCCCCCATGTGCCGTACACTGTAGTGAGTGTTACCTCAGCCTCCTATCTGCCAGTGTCTCCTGCATCATATTCCGCCCGCACTGATCTACCATCCCCCCCCATGTGTCGTACACTGTAGCGAGCGTTACCTCAGCCTCCTATCTGCCAGTGTTTCCTGCGTCATATTACGCCTGCACTGATCTACCATCCCCCCCCCATGTGCCGTACACTGTAGTGAGCGTTACCTCAGCCTCCTATCTACCAGTGTCTCCTGCATCATATTCTGCCCGCACTGATCTACCATCTCTCCCCCCCATGTGTCGTACACTGTAGTGAGCGTTACCTCAGCCTCCTATCTGCCAGTGTCTCCTGCATCATATTCTGCCCGCACTGATCTACCATCTCTCCCCCCCATGTGTCGTACACTGTAGTGAGCGTTACCTCAGCCTCCTATCTGCCAGTGTCTCCTGCATCATATTCCGCCCGCACTGATCTACCATCCCCCCCATGTGTCGTACACTGTAGTGAGTGTTACCTCAGCCTCCTATCTGCCAGTGTCTCCTGTGTCATATTCCGCCCGCACTGATCTACCATCCCCCCCATGTGTCGTACACTGTAGTGAGCGTTACCTCAGCCTCCTATCTACCAGTGTCTCCTGCATCATATTCCGCCCGCACTGATCTACCATCCCCCCCATGTGTCGTACACTGTAGTGAGCGTTACCTCAGCCTCCTATCTGCCAGTGTCTCCTGCGTCATATTCCGCCCGCACTGATCTACCATCTCCCCCCCCCCATGTGCCGTACACTGTAGTGAGCGTTACCTCAGTCTCCTATCTGCCAGTGTCTCCTGCGTTATATTCCGCCCGCACTGATCCACCATCTCTCCCCCCCCATGTGCCGTACACTGTAGTGAGCGTTACCTCAGCCTCCTATCTGCCAGTGTCTCCTGCATCACATTCCGCCCGCACTGATCTACCATGCCCCCCCATGTGTCGTACACTGTAGTGAGTGTTACCTCAGCCTCCTATCTGCCAGTGTCTCCTGTGTCATATTCCGCCCGCACTGATCTACCATCTCCCCCCCCCCATGTGCCGTACACTGTAGTGAGCGTTACCTCAGTCTCCTATCTACCAGTGTCTCCTACGTCATATTCCGTCCGCACTGATCCACCATCTCTCCCCCCCCCATGTGCCGTACACTGTAGTGAGCTTTACCTCAGTCTCCTATCTGCCAGTGTCTCCTGCGTCATATTCCGCCCGCACTGATCTAGCATCCCCCCCCCATGTGCCGTACACTGTAGTGAGCGTTACCTCAGCCTCCTATCTACCAGTGTCTCCTGCGTCATATTCCGTCCGCACTGATCCACCATCTCTCTCCCCCCATGTGCCGTACACTGTAGTGAGCGTTACCTCAGCCTCCTATCTGCCAGTGTCTCCTGCATCATATTCCGCCCGCACTGATCTACCATCCCCCCCCATGTGTCGTACACTGTAGTGAGTGTTACCTCAGCCTCCTATCTGCCAGTGTCTCCTGCGTCATATTCCGCCCGCACTGATCTACCATCTCTCCA
>NW_028142577.1:0-50163 GCF_055691185.1 Crinia signifera
TAAACTGTTGCTGTCCCCAAAGCGGAAGTGGGCGGGTCCAGGCCCCCTTAAGCCCCCTGCCATGCCCAGGGTTGCCCTGGCAACTGTTGCTGGCCCCCAAAGCGGAAGTGGGCGGGTTTTGGCGCCCATAAGCCCCCTGTCATGCCCAGGGTTACCCTGGCAACAGTTGCTGGCCCCCAAAGCGGAAGTGGGTGGGTCCAGGCCCCCTTAAGCCCCCTGCCATGCCCAGGGTTGCCCTGGCAACTGTTGCTGGCCCCCAAAGCGGAAGTGGGCGGGTCCAGGCCCCCTTAAGCCCCCTGCCATGCCCAGGGTAGCCCTGGCAACTGTTGCTGGCCCCCAAAGCGGAAGTGGGCGGGTCCTGGCCCCCTTAAGCCCCCTGCCATGCCCAGGGTTGCCCTGGCAACTGTTGCTGGCCCCCAAAGCGGAAGTGGGCGGGTCCAGGCCACCTTAAGCCCCCTGCCATGCCCAGGGTTGCCCTGGCAACTGTTGCTGGCCCCCAAAGAAGAAGTGGGCGGGTCCAGGCCCCCTTAAGCCCCCTGCCATGCACAGGGTTGCCCTGGCAACTGTTGCTGGCCCCAAAGCGGAAGTGGGCGGGTCCAGGCCCCCTTAAGCCCCCTGCCATGCCCTGGTTAGCCCTGGCAACTGTTGCTGGCCCCCAAAGCGGAAGTGGGCGGGTCCAGGCCCCCTTAAGCCCCCTGTCATGCCCATGGTTGCCCTGGAAACTGTTGCTGTCCCCCAAAGCGGAAGTGGGCGGTTCCAGGCGCCCATAAGCCCCCTGCCATGCCCAGGGTTGCCCTGGCAACTGTTGCTGGCCCCAAAGCGGAAGTGGGCGGGTCCAGGCCCCCTTAAACCCCCTGACATGCCCAGGGTTGCCCTGGCAACTGTTGCTGGCCCCCAAAGCGGAAGTGGGCGGGTCCAGGCCCCCTTAAGCCCCCTGCCATGCCCAGGGTTGCCCTGGCAACTGTTGCTGGCCCCCAAAGTGGAAGTGGGCGGGTCCTGGCCCCCTGCCATGCCCAGGGTTGCCCTGGCAACTGTTGCTGGCCCCCAAAGCGGAAGTGGGCGGGTCCAGGCCCCCTTAAGCCCCCTGCCATGCCCAGGGTTGCCCTGGCAACTGTTGCTGGCCCCCAAAGCGGAAGTGGGCGGGTCCAGGCCCCCTTAAGCCCCCTGCCATGCCAAGGGTTGCCCTGGAAACTGTTGCTGGCCCCCAAAGCGGAAGTGGGCGGGTCCAGGCGCCCTTAAGCCCCATGCCATGCCCATGGTTGCCCTGGCAACTGTTGCTGGCCCCAAAGCGGAAGTGGGCGGGTCCAGGCCCCCTTAAGCCCCCTGCCATGCCCAGTGTTGCCCTGGCAACTGTTGCTGGCCCCTAAAGCGGAAGTGGGCGGGTCCTGGCCCCCTTAAGCCCCCTGCCATGGCCAGGGTTGCCCTGGCAACTGTTGCTGGCCCCAAAGCGGAAGTGGGCGGGTCCTGGCCCCCTTAAGCCCCCTGACATGCCCAGGGTTGCCCTGGCAACTGTTGCTGGCCCCCAAAGCGGAAGTGGGCGGGTCCAGGCCCCCTTAAGCCCCCTGCCATGCCCAGGGTTGCCCTGGCAACTGTTGCTGGCCCCCAAAGCGGAAGTGAGCGGTTCCTGACTCCCTTAAGCCCCCTGCCATGCCCAATGTTGCCCTGGCAACTGTTGCTGGCCCCCAAAGCGGAAGTGGGCAGGTTCTGGCGCCCTTAAGCCCCCTGCCATGCCCAGGGTTTCCCTGGCAACTGTTGCTGGCCCCCAAAGCGGAAGTGGGCGGGTCCAGGCCCCCTTAAGCCCCCTGCCATGCCCAGGGTTGCCCTGGCAACTGTTGCTGGCCCCCAAAGTGGAAGTGGGCGGGTCCTGGCCCCCTTAAGCCCCCTGCCATGCCCAGGGTTGCCCTGGCAACTGTTGCTGGCCCCCAAAGCGGAAGTGGGCGGGTTCAGGCCCCCTTAAGCCCCCTGCCATGCCCAGGGTTGCCCTGGAAACTGTTGCTGTCCCCCAAAGCGGAAGTGGGCGGGTCCAGGCGCCCTTAAGCCCCCTGCCATGCCCAGGGTTGCCCTGGCAACTGTTGCTGGCCCCAAAGCGGAAGTGGGCGGGTCCAGGCCCCCTTAAGCCCCCTGACATGCCCAGGGTTGCCCTGGCAACTGTTGTTGGCCCCCAAAGCGGAAGTGGGCGGGTCCAGGCCCCCTTAAGCCCCCTGCCATGCCCTGGTTAGCCCTGGCAACTGTTGCTGGCCCCCAAAGCGGAAGTGGGCGGGTCCAGGCCCCCTTAAGCCCCCTGCCATGCCCATGGTTGCCCTGGAAACTGTTGCTGTCCCCCAAAGCGGAAGTGGGCGGGTCCAGGCACCCTTAAGCCCCCTGCCATGCCCAGGGTTGCCCTGGCAACTGTTGCTGGCCCCAAAGCGGAAGTGGGCGGGTCCAGGCCCCCTTAAGCCCCCTGTTATGCCCAGGGTTGCCCTGGCAACTGTTGTTGGTCCCCAAAGCTGAAGTGGGCGGGTCCAGGCCCCCTTAAGCCCCCTGCCATGCCCAGGGTTGCACTGGCAACTGTTGCTGGCCCTCAAAGCGGAAGTAAGCGGTTCCTGACTCCCTTAAGCCCCCAGCCATGCCCAATGTTGCCCTGGCAACTGTTGCTGGCCCCCAAAGCGGAAGTGGGCAGGTTCTGGCGCCCTTAAGCCCCCTGCCATGCCCATGGTTGCCCTGGAAACTGTTGCTGTCCCCCAAAGCGGAAGTGGGCGGGTCCAGGCCCCCTTAAGCCCCCTGCCATGCCCAGGGTTGCCCTGGCAACTGTTGCTGGCCCCCAAAGCGGAAGTGGGCGGGTTTTGGCGCCCATAAGCCCCCTGTCATGCCCAGGGTTACCCTGGCAACAGTTGCTGGCCCCCAAAGCGGAAGTGGGTGGGTCCAGGCCCCCTTAAGCCCCCTGCCATGCCCAGGGTTGCCCTGGCAACTGTTGCTGGCCCCCAAAGCGGAAGTGGGCGGGTCCAGGCCCCCTTAAGCCCCCTGCCATGCCCAGGGTAGCCCTGGCAACTGTTGCTGGCCCCCAAAGCGGAAGTGGGCGGGTCCAGGCCCCCTTAAGCCCCCTGCCATGCCCATGGTTGCCCTGGAAACGGTTGCTGGCCCCTAAAGCGGAAGTGGGCGGGTCCAGGCCCCCTTAAGCCCCCTGCCATGCCCAGGGTTGCCCTGGCAACTGTTGCTGGCCCCCAACGCGGAAGTGGGCGGGTCCAGGCCCCCTTAAGCCCCCTGCCATGCCCTGGTTGCCCTGGAAACTGTTGCTGGCCCCCAAAGCGGAAGTGGGCGGGTCCAGGCGCCATTAAGCCCCCTGCCATGCCCAGGGTTGCCCTGGCAACTGTTGCTGGCCCCAAAGCGGAAGTGGGCGGGTCCAGGCCCCCTTAAGCCCCCTGCCATGCCCAGGGTTGCTCTGGCAACTGTTGCTGGCCCCCAAAGCGGAAGTGGGCGGGTCCTGGCCCCCTTAAGCCCCCTGCCATGCCCAGGGTTGCCCTGGCAACTGTTGCTGGCCCCCAAAGCGGAAGTGGGCGGGTCCAGGCCACCTTAAGCCCCCTGCCATGCCCAGGGTTGCCCTGGCAACTGTTGCTGGCCCCCAAAGTGGAAGTGGGCGGGTCCTGGCCCCCTTAAGCCCCCTGCCATGCCCAGGGTTGCCCTGGCAACTGTTGCTGGCCCCCAAAGCGGAAGTGGGCGGGTTCAGGCCCCCTTAAGCCCCCTGCCATGCCCAGGGTTGCCCTGGAAACTGTTGCTGTCCCCCAAAGCGGAAGTGGGCGGGTCCAGGCGCCCTTAAGCCCCCTGCCATGCCCAGGGTTGCCCTGGCAACTGTTGCTGGCCCCAAAGCGGAAGTGGGCGGGTCCAGGCCCCCTTAAGCCCCCTGACATGCCCAGGGTTGCCCTGGCAACTGTTGTTGGCCCCCAAAGCGGAAGTGGGCGGGTCCAGGCCCCCTTAAGCCCCCTGCCATGCCCTGGTTAGCCCTGGCAACTGTTGCTGGCCCCCAAAGCGGAAGTGGGCGGGTCCAGGCCCCCTTAAGCCCCCTGCCATGCCCATGGTTGCCCTGGAAACTGTTGCTGTCCCCCAAAGCGGAAGTGGGCGGGTCCAGGCACCCTTAAGCCCCCTGCCATGCCCAGGGTTGCCCTGGCAACTGTTGCTGGCCCCAAAGCGGAAGTGGGCGGGTCCAGGCCCCCTTAAGCCCCCTGTTATGCCCAGGGTTGCCCTGGCAACTGTTGTTGGTCCCCAAAGCTGAAGTGGGCGGGTCCAGGCCCCCTTAAGCCCCCTGCCATGCCCAGGGTTGCACTGGCAACTGTTGCTGGCCCTCAAAGCGGAAGTAAGCGGTTCCTGACTCCCTTAAGCCCCCAGCCATGCCCAATGTTGCCCTGGCAACTGTTGCTGGCCCCCAAAGCGGAAGTGGGCAGGTTCTGGCGCCCTTAAGCCCCCTGCCATGCCCATGGTTGCCCTGGAAACTGTTGCTGTCCCCCAAAGCGGAAGTGGGCGGGTCCAGGCCCCCTTAAGCCCCCTGCCATGCCCAGGGTTGCCCTGGCAACTGTTGCTGGCCCCCAAAGCGGAAGTGGGCGGGTTTTGGCGCAAATAAGCCCCCTGTCATGCCCAGGGTTACCCTGGCAACAGTTGCTGGCCCCCAAAGCGGAAGTGGGTGGGTCCAGGCCCCCTTAAGCCCCCTGCCATGCCCAGGGTTGCCCTGGCAACTGTTGCTGGCCCCCAAAGCGGAAGTGGGCGGGTCCAGGCCCCCTTAAGCCCCCTGCCATGCCCAGGGTAGCCCTGGCAACTGTTGCTGGCCCCCAAAGCGGAAGTGGGCGGGTCCAGGCCCCCTTAAGCCCCCTGCCATGCCCATGGTTGCCCTGGAAACGGTTGCTGGCCCCAAAAGCGGAAGTGGGCGGGTCCAGGCCCCCTTAAGCCCCCTGCCATGCCCAGGGTTGCCCTGGCAACTGTTGCTGGCCCCCAAAGCGGAAGTGGGCGGGTCCAGGCCCCCTTAAGCCCCCTGCCATGCCCAGGGTTGCCCTGGCAACTGTTGCTGGCCCCAAAGCGGAAGTGGGCGGGTCCAGGCCCCCTTAAGCCCCCTGCCATGCCCTGGTTAGCCCTGGCAACTGTTGCTGGCCCCCAAAGCGGAAGTGGGCGGGTCCAGGCTACCTTAAGCCCCCTGCCATGCCATGGTTGCCCTGGAAACTGTTGCTGGCCCCCAAAGCGGAAGTGGGCGGGTCCAGGCCCCCTTAAGCCCCCTGCCATGCCCAGGGTAGCCCTGGCAACTGTTGCTGGCCCCAAAAGCGGAAGTGGGCGGGTCCTGGCCCCTTTAAGCCCACTGCCATGCCCAGGGTTGCCCTGGCAACTGTTGCTGGCCCCCAAAGCGGAAGTGGGCAGGGTCCAGGCGCCCTTAAGCCCCCTGCCATCCCCAGGGTTGTCCTGGCAACTGTTGCTGGCCCCCAAAGCGGAAGTGGGCGGGTCCATGCGCCCTTAAGCCCCCTGCCATGCCGAGGGTTGCCCTGGCAACTGTTGCTGGCCCCCAAAGCGGAAGTGGGCGGGTCCTGGCGCCCTTAAGCCCCCTGCCATGCCCAATGTTGCCCTGGCAACTGTTGCTGGCCAGCAAAGCGGAAGTGGGAGGGTCCTGGCGCCCTTAAGCCCCCTGCCATGCCCAGGGTTGCCTTGGCATTTGTTGCTGGCCTCCAAAGCGGATGTGGGCGGGGCCTGGCGCCCTTAAGCCCCCTGCCATGCCCTGGGTTGCCCTGGCAACTGTTGCTGGCCCCCAAAGCGGAAGTGGGCGGGTCCTGACTCCCATAAGCCTACTGCCATGCCCAATATTGCCCTGGCAACTGTTGCTGGCCCCCAAAGCGGAAGTGGGCGGGTTCTGGCGCCCTTAAGCCCCCTGCCATGCCCAGGGTTGCCCTGGCAACTGTTGCTGGCCCCCAAAGCAGAAGTGGGCGGGTCCAGGCGCCTTTAAGCCCCCTGCCCTGCCCAGGGTTGCCCTGGCAACTGTTGCTGGCCCCCAAAGCGGAAGTGGGCGGTTCCAGGCCCCCTTAAGCCCCCTGCCATGCCCAGGGTTGCCCTGGCAACTGTTGCTGGCCCCCAAAGCGGAAGTGGGCGGGTCCAGGCACCTTTAAGCCCCCTGCCATGCCCAGGGTTGCCCTGGCAACTGTTTCTGGCCCCCAAAGCGGAAGTGAGCGGGTTCAGGCCCCCTTAAGCCCCCTGCCATGCCCAGGGTTGCCCTGGCAACTGTTGCTGGCCCCAAAGCGGAAGTGGGCGGGTCCAGGCCCCCTTAAGCCCCCTGCCATGCCCTGGTTAGCCCCGGCAACTGTTGCTGGCCCCCAAAGCGGAAGTGGGCGGGTCCAGGCGCCCTGAAGCCCCCTGCCATGTCCAGGGTTGACCTGGCAACTGTTGCTGGCCCTCAAAGCGGAAGTGGGCGGGTCCAGGCGCCCTTAAGCCCCCTGCCATGCCCAGGGTTGCCCTGGCAACTGTTGCTGGCCCCCAAAGCGGAAGTGGGCGGGTTCTGGCGCCTTTAAGCCCCCTGCCATGCCCAGGGTTGCCCTGGCAACTGTTGCTGGCCCCCAAAGCGGAAGTGGGCGGGTCCAGGCGCCCTTAAGCCCCCTGCCATGCCCAGGGTTGCCCTGGCAACTGTTGCTGGCCCCCAAAGCGGAAGTGGGCGGGTCCAGTCACCCTTAAGCCCCATGCCATGCCCAGGGTTGCCCTGGCAACTGTTGCTGGCCCCAAAAGCGGAAGTGGGCGGGTCCAGTCCCCCTTAAGCCCCCTGCCATGCCCATGGTTGCCCTGGAAACGGTTGCTGGCCCCTAAAGCGGAAGTGGGCGGGTCCAGGCCCCCTTAAGCCCCCTGCCATGCCCAGGGTTGCCCTGGCAACTGTTGCTGGCCCCCAAAGCGGAAGTGGGCGGGTCCAGGCCCCCTTAAGCCCCCTGCCATGCCTAGGGTTGCCCTGGCAACTGTTGCTGGCCCCAAAGCGGAAGTGGGCGGGTCCAGGCCCCCTTAAGCCCCCTGCCATGCCCTGGTTAGCCCTGGCAACTGTTGCTGGCCCCCAAAGCGGAAGTGGGCGGGTCCAGGCCCCCTTAAGCCCCCTGCCATGCCCATGGTTGCCCTGGAAACTGTTGCTGGCCCCCAAAGCGGAAGTGGGCGGGTCCAGGCCCCCTTAAGCCCCCTGCCATGCCCAGTGTTGCCCTGGCAACTGTTGCTGGCCCCCAAAGCGGAAGTGGGCGGGTCCAGGCACCCTTAAGCCCCCTGCCATGCCCAGGGTTGCCCTGGCAACTGTTGCTGGTCCCCAAAGCTGAAGTGGGCGGGTCCAGGCCCCCTTAAGCCCCCTGCCATGCCCAGGGTTGCACTGGCAACTGTTGCTGGCCCTCAAAGCGGAAGTAAGCGGTTCCTGACTCCCTTAAGCCCCCAGCCATGCCCAATGTTGCCCTGGCAACTGTTGCTGGCCCCAAAAGCGGAAGTGGGCGGGTCCAGTCCCCCTTAAGCCCCCTGCCATGCCCATGGTTGCCCTGGAAACGGTTGCTGGCCCCTAAAGCGGAAGTGGGCGGGTCCAGGCCCCCTTAAGCCCCCTGCCATGCCCAGGGTTGCCCTGGCAACTGTTGCTGGCCCCCAAAGCGGAAGTGGGCGGGTCCAGGCCCCCTTAAGCCCCCTGCCATGCCTAGGGTTGCCCTGGCAACTGTTGCTGGCCCCAAAGCGGAAGTGGGCGGGTCCAGGCCCCCTTAAGCCCCCTGCCATGCCCTGGTTAGCCCTGGCAACTGTTGCTGGCCCCCAAAGCGGAAGTGGGCGGGTCCAGGCCCCCTTAAGCCCCCTGCCATGCCCATGGTTGCCCTGGAAACTGTTGCTGGCCCCCAAAGCGGAAGTGGGCGGGTCCAGGCCCCCTTAAGCCCCCTGCCATGCCCAGTGTTGCCCTGGCAACTGTTGCTGGCCCCCAAAGCGGAAGTGGGCGGGTCCAGGCACCCTTAAGCCCCCTGCCATGCCCAGGGTTGCCCTGGCAACTGTTGCTGGTCCCCAAAGCTGAAGTGGGCGGGTCCAGGCCCCCTTAAGCCCCCTGCCATGCCCAGGGTTGCACTGGCAACTGTTGCTGGCCCTCAAAGCGGAAGTAAGCGGTTCCTGACTCCCTTAAGCCCCCAGCCATGCCCAATGTTGCCCTGGCAACTGTTGCTGGCCCCCAAAGCGGAAGTGGGCAGGTTCTGGCGCCCTTAAGCCCCCTGCCATGCCCATGGTTGCCCTGGAAACTGTTGCTGTCCCCCAAAGCGGAAGTGGGCGGGTCCAGGCCCCCTTAAGCCCCCTGCCATGCCCAGGGTTGCCCTGGCAACTGTTGCTGGCCCCCAAAGCGGAAGTGGGCGGGTTTTGGCGCCCATAAGCCCCCTGTCATGCCCAGGGTTACCCTGGCAACAGTTGCTGGCCCCCAAAGCGGAAGTGGGTGGGTCCAGGCCCCCTTAAGCCCCCTGCCATGCCCAGGGTTGCCCTGGCAACTGTTGCTGGCCCCCAAAGCGGAAGTGGGCGGGTCCAGGCCCCCTTAAGCCCCCTGCCATGCCCAGGGTAGCCCTGGCAACTGTTGCTGGCCCCCAAAGCGGAAGTGGGCGGGTCCTGACTCCCATAAGCCTACTGCCATGCCCAATATTGCCCTGGCAACTGTTGCTGGCCCCCAAAGCGGAAGTGGGCGGGTTCTGGCGCCCTTAAGCCCCCTGCCATGCCCAGGGTTGCCCTGGCAACTGTTGCTGGCCCCCAAAGCAGAAGTGGGCGGGTCCAGGCGCCTTTAAGCCCCCTGCCCTGCCCAGGGTTGCCCTGGCAACTGTTGCTGGCCCCCAAAGCGGAAGTGGGCGGTTCCAGGCCCCCTTAAGCCCCCTGCCATGCCCAGGGTTGCCCTGGCAACTGTTGCTGGCCCCCAAAGCGGAAGTGGGCGGGTCCAGGCACCTTTAAGCCCCCTGCCATGCCCAGGGTTGCCCTGGCAACTGTTTCTGGCCCCCAAAGCGGAAGTGAGCGGGTTCAGGCCCCCTTAAGCCCCCTGCCATGCCCAGGGTTGCCCTGGCAACTGTTGCTGGCCCCAAAGCGGAAGTGGGCGGGTCCAGGCCCCCTTAAGCCCCCTGCCATGCCCTGGTTAGCCCCGGCAACTGTTGCTGGCCCCCAAAGCGGAAGTGGG
Source organism: Crinia signifera (assembly GCF_055691185.1). Lineage (NCBI taxonomy): Eukaryota > Metazoa > Chordata > Amphibia > Anura > Myobatrachidae > Crinia > Crinia signifera. The sequence goes on from NW_028142577.1 coordinate 9,128, forward strand.
CGGGTCCAGGCGCCCTGAAGCCCCCTGCCATGTCCAGGGTTGACCTGGCAACTGTTGCTGGCCCTCAAAGCGGAAGTGGGCGGGTCCAGGCGCCCTTAAGCCCCCTGCCATGCCCAGGGTTGCCCTGGCAACTGTTGCTGGCCCCCAAAGCGGAAGTGGGCGGGTTCTGGCGCCTTTAAGCCCCCTGCCATGCCCAGGGTTGCCCTGGCAACTGTTGCTGGCCCCCAAAGCGGAAGTGGGCGGGTCCAGGCCCCCTTAAGCCCCCTGCCATGCCCATGGTTGCCCTGGAAACTGTTGCTGGCCCCCAAAGCGGAAGTGGGCGGGTCCTGACTCCCATAAGCCTACTGCCATGCCCAATATTGCCCTGGCAACTGTTGCTGGCCCCCAAAGCGGAAGTGGGCGGGTTCTGGCGCCCTTAAGCCCCCTGCCATGCCCAGGGTTGCCCTGGCAACTGTTGCTGGCCCCCAAAGCAGAAGTGGGCGGGTCCAGGCCCCCTTAAGCCCCCTGCCATGCCCATGGTTGCCCTGGAAACTGTTGCTGGCCCCCAAAGCGGAAGTGGGCGGGTCCAGGCCCCCTTAAGCCCCCTGCCATGCCCAGTGTTGCCCTGGCAACTGTTGCTGGCCCCCAAAGCGGAAGTGGGCGGGTCCAGGCACCCTTAAGCCCCCTGCCATGCCCAGGGTTGCCCTGGCAACTGTTGCTGGTCCCCAAAGCTGAAGTGGGCGGGTCCAGGCCCCCTTAAGCCCCCTGCCATGCCCAGGGTTGCACTGGCAACTGTTGCTGGCCCTCAAAGCGGAAGTAAGCGGTTCCTGACTCCCTTAAGCCCCCAGCCATGCCCAATGTTGCCCTGGCAACTGTTGCTGGCCCCAAAAGCGGAAGTGGGCGGGTCCAGTCCCCCTTAAGCCCCCTGCCATGCCCATGGTTGCCCTGGAAACGGTTGCTGGCCCCTAAAGCGGAAGTGGGCGGGTCCAGGCCCCCTTAAGCCCCCTGCCATGCCCAGGGTTGCCCTGGCAACTGTTGCTGGCCCCCAAAGCGGAAGTGGGCGGGTCCAGGCCCCCTTAAGCCCTCTGCCATGCCTAGGGTTGCCCTGGCAACTGTTGCTGGCCCCAAAGCGGAAGTGGGCGGGTCCAGGCCCCCTTAAGCCCCCTGCCATGCCCTGGTTAGCCCTGGCAACTGTTGCTGGCCCCCAAAGCGGAAGTGGGCGGGTCCAGGCCCCCTTAAGCCCCCTGCCATGCCCATGGTTGCCCTGGAAACTGTTGCTGGCCCCCAAAGCGGAAGTGGGCGGGTCCAGGCCCCCTTAAGCCCCCTGCCATGCCCAGTGTTGCCCTGGCAACTGTTGCTGGCCCCCAAAGCGGAAGTGGGCGGGTCCAGGCACCCTTAAGCCCCCTGCCATGCCCAGGGTTGCCCTGGCAACTGTTGCTGGTCCCCAAAGCTGAAGTGGGCGGGTCCAGGCCCCCTTAAGCCCCCTGCCATGCCCAGGGTTGCACTGGCAACTGTTGCTGGCCCTCAAAGCGGAAGTAAGCGGTTCCTGACTCCCTTAAGCCCCCAGCCATGCCCAATGTTGCCCTGGCAACTGTTGCTGGCCCCCAAAGCGGAAGTGGGCAGGTTCTGGCGCCCTTAAGCCCCCTGCCATGCCCATGGTTGCCCTGGAAACTGTTGCTGTCCCCCAAAGCGGAAGTGGGCGGGTCCAGGCCCCCTTAAGCCCCCTGCCATGCCCAGGGTTGCCCTGGCAACTGTTGCTGGCCCCCAAAGCGGAAGTGGGCGGGTTTTGGCGCCCATAAGCCCCCTGTCATGCCCAGGGTTACCCTGGCAACAGTTGCTGGCCCCCAAAGCGGAAGTGGGTGGGTCCAGGCCCCCTTAAGCCCCCTGCCATGCCCAGGGTTGCCCTGGCAACTGTTGCTGGCCCCCAAAGCGGAAGTGGGCGGGTCCAGGCCCCCTTAAGCCCCCTGCCATGCCCAGGGTAGCCCTGGCAACTGTTGCTGGCCCCCAAAGCGGAAGTGGGCGGGTCCTGACTCCCATAAGCCTACTGCCATGCCCAATATTGCCCTGGCAACTGTTGCTGGCCCCCAAAGCGGAAGTGGGCGGGTTCTGGCGCCCTTAAGCCCCCTGCCATGCCCAGGGTTGCCCTGGCAACTGTTGCTGGCCCCCAAAGCAGAAGTGGGCGGGTCCAGGCGCCTTTAAGCCCCCTGCCCTGCCCAGGGTTGCCCTGGCAACTGTTGCTGGCCCCCAAAGCGGAAGTGGGCGGTTCCAGGCCCCCTTAAGCCCCCTGCCATGCCCAGGGTTGCCCTGGCAACTGTTGCTGGCCCCCAAAGCGGAAGTGGGCGGGTCCAGGCACCTTTAAGCCCCCTGCCATGCCCAGGGTTGCCCTGGCAACTGTTTCTGGCCCCCAAAGCGGAAGTGAGCGGGTTCAGGCCCCCTTAAGCCCCCTGCCATGCCCAGGGTTGCCCTGGCAACTGTTGCTGGCCCCAAAGCGGAAGTGGGCGGGTCCAGGCCCCCTTAAGCCCCCTGCCATGCCCTGGTTAGCCCCGGCAACTGTTGCTGGCCCCCAAAGCGGAAGTGGGCGGGTCCAGGCGCCCTGAAGCCCCCTGCCATGTCCAGGGTTGACCTGGCAACTGTTGCTGGCCCTCAAAGCGGAAGTGGGCGGGTCCAGGCGCCCTTAAGCCCCCTGCCATGCCCAGGGTTGCCCTGGCAACTGTTGCTGGCCCCCAAAGCGGAAGTGGGCGGGTTCTGGCGCCTTTAAGCCCCCTGCCATGCCCAGGGTTGCCCTGGCAACTGTTGCTGGCCCCCAAAGCGGAAGTGGGCGGGTCCAGGCGCCCTTAAGCCCCCTGCCATGCCCAGGGTTGCCCTGGCAACTGTTGCTGGCCCCCAAAGCGGAAGTGGGCGGGTCCAGTCACCCTTAAGCCCCATGCCATGCCCAGGGTTGCCCTGGCAACTGTTGCTGGCCCCAAAAGCGGAAGTGGGCGGGTCCAGTCCCCCTTAAGCCCCCTGCCATGCCCATGGTTGCCCTGGAAACGGTTGCTGGCCCCTAAAGCGGAAGTGGGCGGGTCCAGGCCCCCTTAAGCCCCCTGCCATGCCCAGGGTTGCCCTGGCAACTGTTGCTGGCCCCCAAAGCGGAAGTGGGCGGGTCCAGGCCCCCTTAAGCCCCCTGCCATGCCTAGGGTTGCCCTGGCAACTGTTGCTGGCCCCAAAGCGGAAGTGGGCGGGTCCAGGCCCCCTTAAGCCCCCTGCCATGCCCATGGTTGCCCTGGAAACTGTTGCTGGCCCCCAAAGCGGAAGTGGGCGGGTCCTGACTCCCATAAGCCTACTGCCATGCCCAATATTGCCCTGGCAACTGTTGCTGGCCCCCAAAGCGGAAGTGGGCGGGTTCTGGCGCCCTTAAGCCCCCTGCCATGCCCAGGGTTGCCCTGGCAACTGTTGCTGGCCCCCAAAGCAGAAGTGGGCGGGTCCAGGCCCCCTTAAGCCCCCTGCCATGCCCATGGTTGCCCTGGAAACTGTTGCTGGCCCCCAAAGCGGAAGTGGGCGGGTCCAGGCCCCCTTAAGCCCCCTGCCATGCCCAGTGTTGCCCTGGCAACTGTTGCTGGCCCCCAAAGCGGAAGTGGGCGGGTCCAGGCACCCTTAAGCCCCCTGCCATGCCCAGGGTTGCCCTGGCAACTGTTGCTGGTCCCCAAAGCTGAAGTGGGCGGGTCCAGGCCCCCTTAAGCCCCCTGCCATGCCCAGGGTTGCACTGGCAACTGTTGCTGGCCCTCAAAGCGGAAGTAAGCGGTTCCTGACTCCCTTAAGCCCCCAGCCATGCCCAATGTTGCCCTGGCAACTGTTGCTGGCCCCAAAAGCGGAAGTGGGCGGGTCCAGTCCCCCTTAAGCCCCCTGCCATGCCCATGGTTGCCCTGGAAACGGTTGCTGGCCCCTAAAGCGGAAGTGGGCGGGTCCAGGCCCCCTTAAGCCCCCTGCCATGCCCAGGGTTGCCCTGGCAACTGTTGCTGGCCCCCAAAGCGGAAGTGGGCGGGTCCAGGCCCCCTTAAGCCCTCTGCCATGCCTAGGGTTGCCCTGGCAACTGTTGCTGGCCCCAAAGCGGAAGTGGGCGGGTCCAGGCCCCCTTAAGCCCCCTGCCATGCCCTGGTTAGCCCTGGCAACTGTTGCTGGCCCCCAAAGCGGAAGTGGGCGGGTCCAGGCCCCCTTAAGCCCCCTGCCATGCCCATGGTTGCCCTGGAAACTGTTGCTGGCCCCCAAAGCGGAAGTGGGCGGGTCCAGGCCCCCTTAAGCCCCCTGCCATGCCCAGTGTTGCCCTGGCAACTGTTGCTGGCCCCCAAAGCGGAAGTGGGCGGGTCCAGGCACCCTTAAGCCCCCTGCCATGCCCAGGGTTGCCCTGGCAACTGTTGCTGGTCCCCAAAGCTGAAGTGGGCGGGTCCAGGCCCCCTTAAGCCCCCTGCCATGCCCAGGGTTGCACTGGCAACTGTTGCTGGCCCTCAAAGCGGAAGTAAGCGGTTCCTGACTCCCTTAAGCCCCCAGCCATGCCCAATGTTGCCCTGGCAACTGTTGCTGGCCCCCAAAGCGGAAGTGGGCAGGTTCTGGCGCCCTTAAGCCCCCTGCCATGCCCATGGTTGCCCTGGAAACTGTTGCTGTCCCCCAAAGCGGAAGTGGGCGGGTCCAGGCCCCCTTAAGCCCCCTGCCATGCCCAGGGTTGCCCTGGCAACTGTTGCTGGCCCCCAAAGCGGAAGTGGGCGGGTTTTGGCGCCCATAAGCCCCCTGTCATGCCCAGGGTTACCCTGGCAACAGTTGCTGGCCCCCAAAGCGGAAGTGGGTGGGTCCAGGCCCCCTTAAGCCCCCTGCCATGCCCAGGGTTGCCCTGGCAACTGTTGCTGGCCCCCAAAGCGGAAGTGGGCGGGTCCAGGCCCCCTTAAGCCCCCTGCCATGCCCAGGGTAGCCCTGGCAACTGTTGCTGGCCCCCAAAGCGGAAGTGGGCGGGTCCTGACTCCCATAAGCCTACTGCCATGCCCAATATTGCCCTGGCAACTGTTGCTGGCCCCCAAAGCGGAAGTGGGCGGGTTCTGGCGCCCTTAAGCCCCCTGCCATGCCCAGGGTTGCCCTGGCAACTGTTGCTGGCCCCCAAAGCAGAAGTGGGCGGGTCCAGGCGCCTTTAAGCCCCCTGCCCTGCCCAGGGTTGCCCTGGCAACTGTTGCTGGCCCCCAAAGCGGAAGTGGGCGGTTCCAGGCCCCCTTAAGCCCCCTGCCATGCCCAGGGTTGCCCTGGCAACTGTTGCTGGCCCCCAAAGCGGAAGTGGGCGGGTCCAGGCACCTTTAAGCCCCCTGCCATGCCCAGGGTTGCCCTGGCAACTGTTTCTGGCCCCCAAAGCGGAAGTGAGCGGGTTCAGGCCCCCTTAAGCCCCCTGCCATGCCCAGGGTTGCCCTGGCAACTGTTGCTGGCCCCAAAGCGGAAGTGGGCGGGTCCAGGCCCCCTTAAGCCCCCTGCCATGCCCTGGTTAGCCCCGGCAACTGTTGCTGGCCCCCAAAGCGGAAGTGGGCGGGTCCAGGCGCCCTGAAGCCCCCTGCCATGTCCAGGGTTGACCTGGCAACTGTTGCTGGCCCTCAAAGCGGAAGTGGGCGGGTCCAGGCGCCCTTAAGCCCCCTGCCATGCCCAGGGTTGCCCTGGCAACTGTTGCTGGCCCCCAAAGCGGAAGTGGGCGGGTTCTGGCGCCTTTAAGCCCCCTGCCATGCCCAGGGTTGCCCTGGCAACTGTTGCTGGCCCCCAAAGCGGAAGTGGGCGGGTCCAGGCGCCCTTAAGCCCCCTGCCATGCCCAGGGTTGCCCTGGCAACTGTTGCTGGCCCCCAAAGCGGAAGTGGGCGGGTCCAGTCACCCTTAAGCCCCATGCCATGCCCAGGGTTGCCCTGGCAACTGTTGCTGGCCCCAAAAGCGGAAGTGGGCGGGTCCAGTCCCCCTTAAGCCCCCTGCCATGCCCATGGTTGCCCTGGAAACGGTTGCTGGCCCCTAAAGCGGAAGTGGGCGGGTCCAGGCCCCCTTAAGCCCCCTGCCATGCCCAGGGTTGCCCTGGCAACTGTTGCTGGCCCCCAAAGCGGAAGTGGGCGGGTCCAGGCCCCCTTAAGCCCCCTGCCATGCCTAGGGTTGCCCTGGCAACTGTTGCTGGCCCCAAAGCGGAAGTGGGCGGGTCCAGGCCCCCTTAAGCCCCCTGCCATGCCCATGGTTGCCCTGGAAACTGTTGCTGGCCCCCAAAGCGGAAGTGGGCGGGTCCAGGCCCCCTTAAGCCCCCTGCCATGCCCAGGGTAGCCCTGGCAACTGTTGCTGGCCCCCAAAGCGGAAGTGGGCGGGTCCTGACTCCCATAAGCCTACTGCCATGCCCAATATTGCCCTGGCAACTGTTGCTGGCCCCCAAAGCGGAAGTGGGCGGGTTCTGGCGCCCTTAAGCCCCCTGCCATGCCCAGGGTTGCCCTGGCAACTGTTGCTGGCCCCCAAAGCAGAAGTGGGCGGGTCCAGGCCCCCTTAAGCCCCCTGCCATGCCCATGGTTGCCCTGGAAACTGTTGCTGGCCCCCAAAGCGGAAGTGGGCGGGTCCAGGCCCCCTTAAGCCCCCTGCCATGCCCAGTGTTGCCCTGGCAACTGTTGCTGGCCCCCAAAGCGGAAGTGGGCGGGTCCAGGCACCCTTAAGCCCCCTGCCATGCCCAGGGTTGCCCTGGCAACTGTTGCTGGTCCCCAAAGCTGAAGTGGGCGGGTCCAGGCCCCCTTAAGCCCCCTGCCATGCCCAGGGTTGCACTGGCAACTGTTGCTGGCCCTCAAAGCGGAAGTAAGCGGTTCCTGACTCCCTTAAGCCCCCAGCCATGCCCAATGTTGCCCTGGCAACTGTTGCTGGCCCCAAAAGCGGAAGTGGGCGGGTCCAGTCCCCCTTAAGCCCCCTGCCATGCCCATGGTTGCCCTGGAAACGGTTGCTGGCCCCTAAAGCGGAAGTGGGCGGGTCCAGGCCCCCTTAAGCCCCCTGCCATGCCCAGGGTTGCCCTGGCAACTGTTGCTGGCCCCCAAAGCGGAAGTGGGCGGGTCCAGGCCCCCTTAAGCCCTCTGCCATGCCTAGGGTTGCCCTGGCAACTGTTGCTGGCCCCAAAGCGGAAGTGGGCGGGTCCAGGCCCCCTTAAGCCCCCTGCCATGCCCTGGTTAGCCCTGGCAACTGTTGCTGGCCCCCAAAGCGGAAGTGGGCGGGTCCAGGCCCCCTTAAGCCCCCTGCCATGCCCATGGTTGCCCTGGAAACTGTTGCTGGCCCCCAAAGCGGAAGTGGGCGGGTCCAGGCCCCCTTAAGCCCCCTGCCATGCCCAGTGTTGCCCTGGCAACTGTTGCTGGCCCCCAAAGCGGAAGTGGGCGGGTCCAGGCACCCTTAAGCCCCCTGCCATGCCCAGGGTTGCCCTGGCAACTGTTGCTGGTCCCCAAAGCTGAAGTGGGCGGGTCCAGGCCCCCTTAAGCCCCCTGCCATGCCCAGGGTTGCACTGGCAACTGTTGCTGGCCCTCAAAGCGGAAGTAAGCGGTTCCTGACTCCCTTAAGCCCCCAGCCATGCCCAATGTTGCCCTGGCAACTGTTGCTGGCCCCCAAAGCGGAAGTGGGCAGGTTCTGGCGCCCTTAAGCCCCCTGCCATGCCCATGGTTGCCCTGGAAACTGTTGCTGTCCCCCAAAGCGGAAGTGGGCGGGTCCAGGCCCCCTTAAGCCCCCTGCCATGCCCAGGGTTGCCCTGGCAACTGTTGCTGGCCCCCAAAGCGGAAGTGGGCGGGTTTTGGCGCCCATAAGCCCCCTGTCATGCCCAGGGTTACCCTGGCAACAGTTGCTGGCCCCCAAAGCGGAAGTGGGTGGGTCCAGGCCCCCTTAAGCCCCCTGCCATGCCCAGGGTTGCCCTGGCAACTGTTGCTGGCCCCCAAAGCGGAAGTGGGCGGGTCCAGGCCCCCTTAAGCCCCCTGCCATGCCCAGGGTAGCCCTGGCAACTGTTGCTGGCCCCCAAAGCGGAAGTGGGCGGGTCCAGGCCCCCTTAAGCCCCCTGCCATGCCCATGGTTGCCCTGGAAACGGTTGCTGGCCCCTAAAGCGGAAGTGGGCGGGTCCAGGCCCCCTTAAGCCCCCTGCCATGCCCAGGGTTGCTCTGGCAACTGTTGCTGGCCCCCAACGCGGAAGTGGGCGGGTCCAGGCCCCCTTAAGCCCCCTGCCATGCCAAGGGTTGCCCTGGAAACTGTTGCTGGCCCCCAAAGCGGAAGTGGGCGGGTCCAGGCGCCATTAAGCCCCCTGCCATGCCCAGGGTTGCCCTGGCAACTGTTGCTGGCCCCAAAGCGGAAGTGGGCGGGTCCAGGCCCCCTTAAGCCCCCTGCCATGCCCAGGGTTGCTCTGGCAACTGTTGCTGGCCCCCAAAGCGGAAGTGGGCGGGTCCTGGCCCCCTTAAGCCCCCTGCCATGCCCAGGGTTGCCCTGGCAACTGTTGCTGGCCCCCAAAGCGGAAGTGGGCGGGTCCAGGCCACCTTAAGCCCCCTGCCATGCCCAGGGTTGCCCTGGCAACTGTTGCTGGCCCCCAAAGTGGAAGTGGGCGGGTCCTGGCCCCCTTAAGCCCCCTGCCATGCCCAGGGTTGCCCTGGCAACTGTTGCTGGCCCCCAAAGCGGAAGTGGGCGGGTTCAGGCCCCCTTAAGCCCCCTGCCATGCCCAGGGTTGCCCTGGAAACTGTTGCTGTCCCCCAAAGCGGAAGTGGGCGGGTCCAGGCGCCCTTAAGCCCCCTGCCATGCCCAGGGTTGCCCTGGCAACTGTTGCTGGCCCCAAAGCGGAAGTGGGCGGGTCCAGGCCCCCTTAAGCCCCCTGACATGCCCAGGGTTGCCCTGGCAACTGTTGTTGGCCCCCAAAGCGGAAGTGGGCGGGTCCAGGCCCCCTTAAGCCCCCTGCCATGCCCTGGTTAGCCCTGGCAACTGTTGCTGGCCCCCAAAGCGGAAGTGGGCGGGTCCAGGCCCCCTTAAGCCCCCTGCCATGCCCATGGTTGCCCTGGAAACTGTTGCTGTCCCCCAAAGCGGAAGTGGGCGGGTCCAGGCACCCTTAAGCCCCCTGCCATGCCCAGGGTTGCCCTGGCAACTGTTGCTGGCCCCAAAGCGGAAGTGAGCGGGTCCAGGCCCCCTTAAGCCCCCTGTTATGCCCAGGGTTGCCCTGGCAACTGTTGTTGGTCCCCAAAGCTGAAGTGGGCGGGTCCAGGCCCCCTTAAGCCCCCTGCCATGCCCAGGGTTGCACTGGCAACTGTTGCTGGCCCTCAAAGCGGAAGTAAGCGGTTCCTGACTCCCTTAAGCCCCCAGCCATGCCCAATGTTGCCCTGGCAACTGTTGCTGGCCCCCAAAGCGGAAGTGGGCAGGTTCTGGCGCCCTTAAGCCCCCTGCCATGCCCATGGTTGCCCTGGAAACTGTTGCTGTCCCCCAAAGCGGAAGTGGGCGGGTCCAGGCCCCCTTAAGCCCCCTGCCATGCCCAGGGTTGCCCTGGCAACTGTTGCTGGCCCCCAAAGCGGAAGTGGGCGGGTTTTGGCGCCCATAAGCCCCCTGTCATGCCCAGGGTTACCCTGGCAACAGTTGCTGGCCCCCAAAGCGGAAGTGGGTGGGTCCAGGCCCCCTTAAGCCCCCTGCCATGCCCAGGGTTGCCCTGGCAACTGTTGCTGGCCCCCAAAGCGGAAGTGGGCGGGTCCAGGCCCCCTTAAGCCCCCTGCCATGCCCAGGGTAGCCCTGGCAACTGTTGCTGGCCCCCAAAGCGGAAGTGGGCGGGTCCAGGCCCCCTTAAGCCCCCTGCCATGCCCATGGTTGCCCTGGAAACGGTTGCTGGCCCCTAAAGCGGAAGTGGGCGGGTCCAGGCCCCCTTAAGCCCCCTGCCATGCCCAGGGTTGCCCTGGCAACTGTTGCTGGCCCCCAAAGCGGAAGTGGGCGGGTCCAGGCCCCCTTAAGCCCCCTGCCATGCCCAGGGTTGCCCTGGCAACTGTTGCTGGCCCCAAAGCGGAAGTGGGCGGGTCCAGGCCCCCTTAAGCCCCCTGCCATGCCCTGGTTAGCCCTGGCAACTGTTGCTGGCCCCCAAAGCGGAAGTGGGCGGGTCCAGGCTACCTTAAGCCCCCTGCCATGCCATGGTTGCCCTGGAAACTGTTGCTGGCCCCCAAAGCGGAAGTGGGCGGGTCCAGGCCCCCTTAAGCCCCCTGCCATGCCCAGGGTAGCCCTGGCAACTGTTGCTGGCCCCAAAAGCGGAAGTGGGCGGGTCCTGGCCCCTTTAAGCCCACTGCCATGCCCAGGGTTGCCCTGGCAACTGTTGCTGGCCCCCAAAGCGGAAGTGGGCAGGGTCCAGGCGCCCTTAAGCCCCCTGCCATCCCCAGGGTTGTCCTGGCAACTGTTGCTGGCCCCCAAAGCGGAAGTGGGCGGGTCCAGGCGCCCTTAAGCCCCCTGCCATGCCGAGGGTTGCCCTGGCAATTGTTGCTGGCCCCCAAAGCGGAAGTGGGCGGGTCCTGGCGCCCTTAAGCCCCCTGCCATGCCCAATGTTGCCCTGGCAACTGTTGCTGGCCAGCAAAGCGGAAGTGGGAGGGTCCTGGCGCCCTTAAGCCCCCTGCCATGCCCAGGGTTGCCTTGGCATTTGTTGCTGGCCTCCAAAGCGGATGTGGGCGGGGCCTGGCGCCCTTAAGCCCCCTGCCATGCCCTGGGTTGCCCTGGCAACTGTTGCTGGCCCCCAAAGCGGAAGTGGGCGGGTCCTGACTCCCATAAGCCTACTGCCATGCCCAATATTGCCCTGGCAAATGTTGCTGGCCCCCAAAGCGGAAGTGGGCGGGTTCTGGCGCCCTTAAGCCCCCTGCCATGCCCAGGGTTGCCCTGGCAACTGTTGCTGGCCCCCAAAGCAGAAGTGGGCGGGTCCAGGCGCCTTTAAGCCCCCTGCCCTGCCCAGGGTTGCCCTGGCAACTGTTGCTGGCCCCCAAAGCGGAAGTGGGCGGTTCCAGGCCCCCTTAAGCCCCCTGCCATGCCCAGGGTTGCCCTGGCAACTGTTGCTGGCCCCCAAAGCGGAAGTGGGCGGGTCCAGGCACCTTTAAGCCCCCTGCCATGCCCAGGGTTGCCCTGGCAACTGTTTCTGGCCCCCAAAGCGGAAGTGAGCGGGTTCAGGCCCCCTTAAGCCCCCTGCCATGCCCAGGGTTGCCCTGGCAACTGTTGCTGGCCCCAAAGCGGAAGTGGGCGGGTCCAGGCCCCCTTAAGCCCCCTGCCATGCCCTGGTTAGCCCCGGCAACTGTTGCTGGCCCCCAAAGCGGAAGTGGGCGGGTCCAGGCGCCCTGAAGCCCCCTGCCATGCCCAGGGTTGACCTGGCAACTGTTGCTGGCCCTCAAAGCGGAAGTGGGCGGGTCCAGGCGCCCTTAAGCCCCCTGCCATGCCCAGGGTTGCCCTGGCAACTGTTGCTGGCCCCCAAAGCGGAAGTGGGCGGGTTCTGGCGCCTTTAAGCCCCCTGCCATGCCCAGGGTTGCCCTGGCAACTGTTGCTGGCCCCCAAAGCGGAAGTGGGCGGGTCCAGGCGCCCTTAAGCCCCCTGCCATGCCCAGGGTTGCCCTGGCAACTGTTGCTGGCCCCCAAAGCGGAAGTGGGCGGGTCCAGTCACCCTTAAGCCCCATGCCATGCCCAGGGTTGCCCTGGCAACTGTTGCTGGCCCCAAAAGCGGAAGTGGGCGGGTCCAGTCCCCCTTAAGCCCCCTGCCATGCCCATGGTTGCCCTGGAAACGGTTGCTGGCCCCTAAAGCGGAAGTGGGCGGGTCCAGGCCCCCTTAAGCCCCCTGCCATGCCCAGGGTTGCCCTGACAACTGTTGCTGGCCCCCAAAGCGGAAGTGGGCGGGTCCAGGCCCCCTTAAGCCCCCTGCCATGCCCAGGGTTGCCCTGGCAACTGTTGCTGGCCCCAAAGCGGAAGTGGGCGGGTCCAGGCCCCCTTAAGCCCCCTGCCATGCCCTGGTTAGCCCTGGCAACTGTTGCTGGCCCCCAAAGCGGAAGTGGGCGGGTCCAGGCCCCCTTAAGCCCCCTGCCATGCCCATGGTTGCCCTGGAAACTGTTGCTGGCCCCCAAAGCGGAAGTGGGCGGGTCCAGGCCCCCTTAAGCCCCCTGCCATGCCCAGGGTTGCCCTGGCAACTGTTGCTGGCCCCCAAAGCGGAAGTGGGCGGGTCCAGGCACCTTTAAGCCCCCTGCCATGCCCAGGGTTGCCCTGGCAACTGTTTCTGGCCCCCAAAGCGGAAGTGAGCGGGTTCAGGCCCCCTTAAGCCCCCTGCCATGCCCAGGGTTGCCCTGGCAACTGTTGCTGGCCCCAAAGCGGAAGTGGGCGGGTCCAGGCCCCCTTAAGCCCCCTGCCATGCCCTGGTTAGCCCCGGCAACTGTTGCTGGCCCCCAAAGCGGAAGTGGGCGGGTCCAGGCGCCCTGAAGCCCCCTGCCATGCCCAGGGTTGACCTGGCAACTGTTGCTGGCCCTCAAAGCGGAAGTGGGCGGGTCCAGGCGCCCTTAAGCCCCCTGCCATGCCCAGGGTTGCCCTGGCAACTGTTGCTGGCCCCCAAAGCGGAAGTGGGCGGGTTCTGGCGCCTTTAAGCCCCCTGCCATGCCCAGGGTTGCCCTGGCAACTGTTGCTGGCCCCCAAAGCGGAAGTGGGCGGGTCCAGGCGCCCTTAAGCCCCCTGCCATGCCCAGGGTTGCCCTGGCAACTGTTGCTGGCCCCCAAAGCGGAAGTGGGCGGGTCCAGTCACCCTTAAGCCCCATGCCATGCCCAGGGTTGCCCTGGCAACTGTTGCTGGCCCCAAAAGCGGAAGTGGGCGGGTCCAGTCCCCCTTAAGCCCCCTGCCATGCCCATGGTTGCCCTGGAAACGGTTGCTGGCCCCTAAAGCGGAAGTGGGCGGGTCCAGGCCCCCTTAAGCCCCCTGCCATGCCCAGGGTTGCCCTGGCAACTGTTGCTGGCCCCCAAAGCGGAAGTGGGCGGGTCCAGGCCCCTTTAAGCCCCCTGCCATGCCCAGGGTTGCCCTGGCAACTGTTGCTGGCCCCAAAGCGGAAGTGGGCGGGTCCAGGCCCCCTTAAGCCCCCTGCCATGCCCGGGTTAGCCCTGGCAACTGTTGCTGGCCCCCAAAGCGGAAGTGGGCGGGTCCAGGCCCCCTTAAGCCCCCTGCCATGCCCATGGTTGCCCTGGAAACTGTTGCTGGCCCCCAAAGCGGAAGTGGGCGGGTCCAGGCCCCCTTAAGCCCCCTGCCATGCCCAGGGTAGCCCTGGCAACTGTTGCTGGCCCCAAAAGCGGAAGTGGGCGGGTCCTGGCCCCCTTAAGCCCACTGCCATGCCCAGGGTTGCCCTGGCAACTGTTGCTGGCCCCCAAAGCGGAAGTGGGCGGGTCCAGGCCCCCTTAAGCCTTCTGCCAAGCCCAGTGTTGCCCTGGCAACTGTTGCTGGCCCCCAAAGCGGAAGTGGGCGGGTCCAGGCACCCTTAAGCCCCCTGCCATGCCCAGGGTTGCCCTGGCAACTGTTGCTGGCCCCCAAAGCGGAAGTGGGCGGGTCCAGGCGCCCTTAAGCCCCCTGCCATCCCCAGGGTTGCCCTGGCAACTGTTGCTGGCCCCCAAAGCGGAAGTGGGCGGGTCCAGGCGCCCTTAAGCCCCCTGCCATGCCCAGGGTTGCCCTGGCAACTGTTGCTGGCCCCCAAAGCGGAAGTGGGCGGGTCCAGGCGCCCTTAAGCCCCCTGCCATTCCCAGGGTTGTCCTGGCAACTGTTGCTGGCCCCCAAAGCGGAAGTGGGCGGGTCCTGGCCCCCTTAAGCCCACTGCCATACCCAGGGTTGCCCTGGCAACTGTTGCTGGCCCCCAAAGCGGAAGTGGGCGGGTCCAGGCCCCTTAAGCCTTCTGCCATGCCCAGTGTTGCCCTGGCAACTGTTGCTGGCCCCCAAAGCGGAAGTGGGCGGGTCCAGGCACCCTTAAGCCCCCTGCCATTCCCAGGGTTGTCCTGGCAACTGTTGCTGGCCCCCAAAGCGGAAGTGGGCGGGTCCAGGCCCCCTTAAGCCCACTGCCATGCCCAGGGTTGCCCTGGCAACTGTTGCTGGCCCCCAAAGCGGAAGTGGGCGGGTCCAGGCCCCCTTAAGCCCCCTGCCATGCCCAGGGTTGCCCTGGCAACTGTTGCTGGCCCCAAAGCGGAAGTGGGCGGGTCCAGGCCCCCTTAAGCCCCCTGCCATGCCCTGGTTAGCCCTGGCAACTGTTGCTGGCCCCCAAAGCGGAAGTGGGCGGGTCCAGGCCCCCTTAAGCCCCCTGCCATGCCCAGGGTAGCCTTGGCAACTGTTGCTGGCCCCCAAAGCGGAAGTGGGCGGGTCCAGGCCCCCTTAAGCCCCCTGCCATGCCCATGGTTGCCCTGGAAACGGTTGCTGGCCCCTAAAGCGGAAGTGGGCGGGTCCAGGCCCCCTTAAGCCCCCTGCCATGCCCAGGGTTGCCCTGGCAACTGTTGCTGGCCCCCAAAGCGGAAGTGGGCGGGTCCAGGCCCCCTTAAGCCCCCTGCCATGCCCAGGGTTGCCCTGGCAACTGTTGCTGGCCCCCAAAGCGGAAGTGGGCAGGGTCCAGGCGCCCTTAAGCCCCCTGCCATCCCCAGGGTTGTCCTGGCAACTGTTGCTGGCCCCCAAAGCGGAAGTGGGCGGGTCCATGCGCCCTTAAGCCCCCTGCCATGCCGAGGGTTGCCCTGGCAACTGTTGCTGGCCCCCAAAGCGGAAGTGGGCGGGTCCATGCGCCCTTAAGCCCCCTGCCATGCCGAGGGTTGCCCTGGCAACTGTTGCTGGCCCCCAAAGCGGAAGTGGGCGGGTCCTGGCGCCCTTAAGCCCCCTGCCATGCCCAATGTTGCCCTGGCAACTGTTGCTGGCCAGCAAAGCGGAAGTGGGAGGGTCCTGGCGCCCTTAAGCCCCCTGCCATGCCCAGGGTTGCCTTGGCATTTGTTGCTGGCCTCCAAAGCGGATGTGGGCGGGGCCTGGCGCCCTTAAGCCCCCTGCCATGCCCTGGGTTGCCCTGGCAACTGTTGCTGGCCCCCAAAGCGGAAGTGGGCGGGTCCTGACTCCCATAAGCCTACTGCCATGCCCAATATTGCCCTGGCAACTGTTGCTGGCCCCCAAAGCGGAAGTGGGCGGGTTCTGGCGCCCTTAAGCCCCCTACCATGCCCAGGGTTGCCCTGGCAACTGTTGCTGGCCCCCAAAGCAGAAGTGGGCGGGTCCAGGCGCCTTTAAGCCCCCTGCCCTGCCCAGGGTTGCCCTGGCAACTGTTGCTGGCCCCCAAAGCGGAAGTGGGCGGTTCCAGGCCCCCTTAAGCCCCCTGCCATGCCCAGGGTTGCCCTGGCAACTGTTGCTGGCCCCCAAAGCGGAAGTGGGCGGGTCCAGGCACCTTTAAGCCCCCTGCCATGCCCAGGGTTGCCCTGGCAACTGTTTCTGGCCCCCAAAGCGGAAGTGAGCGGGTTCAGGCCCCCTTAAGCCCCCTGCCATGCCCAGGGTTGCCCTGGCAACTGTTGCTGGCCCCAAAGCGGAAGTGGGCGGGTCCAGGCCCCCTTAAGCCCCCTGCCATGCCCTGGTTAGCCCCGGCAACTGTTGCTGGCCCCCAAAGCGGAAGTGGGCGGGTCCAGGCGCCCTGAAGCCCCCTGCCATGCCCAGGGTTGACCTGGCAACTGTTGCTGGCCCTCAAAGCGGAAGTGGGCGGGTCCAGGCGCCCTTAAGCCCCCTGCCATGCCCAGGGTTGCCCTGGCAACTGTTGCTGGCCCCCAAAGCGGAAGTGGGCGGGTTCTGGCGCCTTTAAGCCCCCTGCCATGCCCAGGGTTGCCCTGGCAACTGTTGCTGGCCCCCAAAGCGGAAGTGGGCGGGTCCAGGCGCCCTTAAGCCCCCTGCCATGCCCAGGGTTGCCCTGGCAACTGTTGCTGGCCCCCAAAGCGGAAGTGGGCGGGTCCAGTCACCCTTAAGCCCCATGCCATGCCCAGGGTTGCCCTGGCAACTGTTGCTGGCCCCAAAAGCGGAAGTGGGCGGGTCCAGTCCCCCTTAAGCCCCCTGCCATGCCCATGGTTGCCCTGGAAACGGTTGCTGGCCCCTAAAGCGGAAGTGGGCGGGTCCAGGCCCCCTTAAGCCCCCTGCCATGCCCAGGGTTGCCCTGGCAACTGTTGCTGGCCCCCAAAGCGGAAGTGGGCGGGTCCAGGCCCCCTTAAGCCCCCTGCCATGCCTAGGGTTGCCCTGGCAACTGTTGCTGGCCCCAAAGCGGAAGTGGGCGGGTCCAGGCCCCCTTAAGCCCCCTGCCATGCCCTGGTTAGCCCTGGCAACTGTTGCTGGCCCCCAAAGCGGAAGTGGGCGGGTCCAGGCCCCCTTAAGCCCCCTGCCATGCCCATGGTTGCCCTGGAAACTGTTGCTGGCCCCCAAAGCGGAAGTGGGCGGGTCCAGGCCCCCTTAAGCCCCCTGCCATGCCCAGGGTAGCCCTGGCAACTGTTGCTGGCCCCAAAAGCGGAAGTGGGCGGGTCCTGGCCCCCTTAAGCCCACTGCCATGCCCAGGGTTGCCCTGGCAACTGTTGCTGGCCCCCAAAGCGGAAGTGGGCGGGTCCAGGCCCCCTTAAGCCTTCTGCCAAGCCCAGTGTTGCCCTGGCAACTGTTGCTGGCCCCCAAAGCGGAAGTGGGCGGGTCCAGGCACCCTTAAGCCCCCTGCCATGCCCAGGGTTGCCCTGGCAACTGTTGCTGGTCCCCAAAGCTGAAGTGGGCGGGTCCAGGCCCCCTTAAGCCCCCTGCCATGCCCAGGGTTGCACTGGCAACTGTTGCTGGCCCTCAAAGCGGAAGTAAGCGGTTCCTGACTCCCTTAAGCCCCCAGCCATGCCCAATGTTGCCCTGGCAACTGTTGCTGGCCCCCAAAGCGGAAGTGGGCAGGTTCTGGCGCCCTTAAGCCCCCTGCCATGCCCATGGTTGCCCTGGAAACTGTTGCTGTCCCCCAAAGCGGAAGTGGGCGGGTCCAGGCCCCCTTAAGCCCCCTGCCATGCCCAGGGTTGCCCTGGCAACTGTTGCTGGCCCCCAAAGCGGAAGTGGGCGGGTTTTGGCGCCCATAAGCCCCCTGTCATGCCCAGGGTTACCCTGGCAACAGTTGCTGGCCCCCAAAGCGGAAGTGGGTGGGTCCAGGCCCCCTTAAGCCACCTGCCATGCCCAGGGTTGCCCTGGCAACTGTTGCTGGCCCCCAAAGCGGAAGTGGGCGGGTCCAGGCCCCCTTAAGCCCCCTGCCATGCCCAGGGTAGCCCTGGCAACTGTTGCTGGCCCCCAAAGCGGAAGTGGGCGGGTCCAGGCCCCCTTAAGCCCCCTGCCATGCCCATGGTTGCCCTGGAAACGGTTGCTGGCCCCTAAAGCGGAAGTGGGCGGGTCCAGGCCCCCTTAAGCCCCCTGCCATGCCCAGGGTTGCCCTGGCAACTGTTGCTGGCCCCCAACGCGGAAGTGGGCGGGTCCAGGCCCCCTTAAGCCCCCTGCCATGCCAAGGGTTGCCCTGGAAACTGTTGCTGGCCCCCAAAGCGGAAGTGGGCGGGTCCAGGCGCCATTAAGCCCCCTGCCATGCCCAGGGTTGCCCTGGCAACTGTTGCTGGCCCCAAAGCGGAAGTGGGCGGGTCCAGGCCCCCTTAAGCCCCCTGCCATGCCCAGGGTTGCTCTGGCAACTGTTGCTGGCCCCCAAAGCGGAAGTGGGCGGGTCCTGGCCCCCTTAAGCCCCCTGCCATGCCCAGGGTTGCCCTGGCAACTGTTGCTGGCCCCCAAAGCGGAAGTGGGCGGGTCCAGGCCACCTTAAGCCCCCTGCCATGCCCAGGGTTGCCCTGGCAACTGTTGCTGGCCCCCAAAGTGGAAGTGGGCGGGTCCTGGCCCCCTTAAGCCCCCTGCCATGCCCAGGGTTGCCCTGGCAACTGTTGCTGGCCCCCAAAGCGGAAGTGGGCGGGTTCAGGCCCCCTTAAGCCCCCTGCCATGCCCAGGGTTGCCCTGGAAACTGTTGCTGTCCCCCAAAGCGGAAGTGGGCGGGTCCAGGCGCCCTTAAGCCCCCTGCCATGCCCAGGGTTGCCCTGGCAACTGTTGCTGGCCCCAAAGCGGAAGTGGGCGGGTCCAGGCCCCCTTAAGCCCCCTGACATGCCCAGGGTTGCCCTGGCAACTGTTGTTGGCCCCCAAAGCGGAAGTGGGCGGGTCCAGGCCCCCTTAAGCCCCCTGCCATGCCCTGGTTAGCCCTGGCAACTGTTGCTGGCCCCCAAAGCGGAAGTGGGCGGGTCCAGGCCCCCTTAAGCCCCCTGCCATGCCCATGGTTGCCCTGGAAACTGTTGCTGTCCCCCAAAGCGGAAGTGGGCGGGTCCAGGCACCCTTAAGCCCCCTGCCATGCCCAGGGTTGCCCTGGCAACTGTTGCTGGCCCCAAAGCGGAAGTGGGCGGGTCCAGGCCCCCTTAAGCCCCCTGTTATGCCCAGGGTTGCCCTGGCAACTGTTGTTGGTCCCCAAAGCTGAAGTGGGCGGGTCCAGGCCCCCTTAAGCCCCCTGCCATGCCCAGGGTTGCACTGGCAACTGTTGCTGGCCCTCAAAGCGGAAGTAAGCGGTTCCTGACTCCCTTAAGCCCCCAGCCATGCCCAATGTTGCCCTGGCAACTGTTGCTGGCCCCCAAAGCGGAAGTGGGCAGGTTCTGGCGCCCTTAAGCCCCCTGCAATGCCCATGGTTGCCCTGGAAACTGTTGCTGTCCCCCAAAGCGGAAGTGGGCGGGTCCAGGCCCCCTTAAGCCCCCTGCCATGCCCAGGGTTGCCCTGGCAACTGTTGCTGGCCCCCAAAGCGGAAGTGGGCGGGTTTTGGCGCCCATAAGCCCCCTGTCATGCCCAGGGTTACCCTGGCAACAGTTGCTGGCCCCCAAAGCGGAAGTGGGTGGGTCCAGGCCCCCTTAAGCCCCCTGCCATGCCCAGGGTTGCCCTGGCAACTGTTGCTGGCCCCCAAAGCGGAAGTGGGCGGGTCCAGGCCCCCTTAAGCCCCCTGCCATGCCCAGGGTAGCCCTGGCAACTGTTGCTGGCCCCCAAAGCGGAAGTGGGCGGGTCCAGGCCCCCTTAAGCCCCCTGCCATGCCCATGGTTGCCCTGGAAACGGTTGCTGGCCCCTAAAGCGGAAGTGGGCGGGTCCAGGCCCCCTTAAGCCCCCTGCCATGCCCAGGGTTGCCCTGGCAACTGTTGCTGGCCCCCAAAGCGGAAGTGGGCGGGTCCAGGCCCCCTTAAGCCCCCTGCCATGCCCAGGGTTGCCCTGGCAACTGTTGCTGGCCCCAAAGCGGAAGTGGGCGGGTCCAGGCCCCCTTAAGCCCCCTGCCATGCCCTGGTTAGCCCTGGCAACTGTTGCTGGCCCCCAAAGCGGAAGTGGGCGGGTCCAGGCTACCTTAAGCCCCCTGCCATGCCATGGTTGCCCTGGAAACTGTTGCTGGCCCCCAAAGCGGAAGTGGGCGGGTCCAGGCCCCCTTAAGCCCCCTGCCATGCCCAGGGTAGCCCTGGCAACTGTTGCTGGCCCCAAAAGCGGAAGTGGGCGGGTCCTGGCCCCTTTAAGCCCACTGCCATGCCCAGGGTTGCCCTGGCAACTGTTGCTGGCCCCCAAAGCGGAAGTGGGCAGGGTCCAGGCGCCCTTAAGCCCCCTGCCATCCCCAGGGTTGTCCTGGCAACTGTTGCTGGCCCCCAAAGCGGAAGTGGGCGGGTCCAGGCGCCCTTAAGCCCCCTGCCATGCCGAGGGTTGCCCTGGCAACTGTTGCTGGCCCCCAAAGCGGAAGTGGGCGGGTCCTGGCGCCCTTAAGCCCCCTGCCATGCCCAATGTTGCCCTGGCAACTGTTGCTGGCCAGCAAAGCGGAAGTGGGAGGGTCCTGGCGCCCTTAAGCCCCCTGCCATGCCCAGGGTTGCCTTGGCATTTGTTGCTGGCCTCCAAAGCGGATGTGGGCGGGGCCTGGCGCCCTTAAGCCCCCTGCCATGCCCTGGGTTGCCCTGGCAACTGTTGCTGGCCCCCAAAGCGGAAGTGGGCGGGTCCTGACTCCCATAAGCCTACTGCCATGCCCAATATTGCCCTGGCAAATGTTGCTGGCCCCCAAAGCGGAAGTGGGCGGGTTCTGGCGCCCTTAAGCCCCCTGCCATGCCCAGGGTTGCCCTGGCAACTGTTGCTGGCCCCCAAAGCAGAAGTGGGCGGGTCCAGGCGCCTTTAAGCCCCCTGCCCTGCCCAGGGTTGCCCTGGCAACTGTTGCTGGCCCCCAAAGCGGAAGTGGGCGGTTCCAGGCCCCCTTAAGCCCCCTGCCATGCCCAGGGTTGCCCTGGCAACTGTTGCTGGCCCCCAAAGCGGAAGTGGGCGGGTCCAGGCACCTTTAAGCCCCCTGCCATGCCCAGGGTTGCCCTGGCAACTGTTTCTGGCCCCCAAAGCGGAAGTGAGCGGGTTCAGGCCCCCTTAAGCCCCCTGCCATGCCCAGGGTTGCCCTGGCAACTGTTGCTGGCCCCAAAGCGGAAGTGGGCGGGTCCAGGCCCCCTAAGCCCCCTGCCATGCCCTGGTTAGCCCCGGCAACTGTTGCTGGCCCCCAAAGCGGAAGTGGGCGGGTCCAGGCGCCCTGAAGCCCCCTGCCATGCCCAGGGTTGACCTGGCAACTGTTGCTGGCCCTCAAAGCGGAAGTGGGCGGGTCCAGGCGCCCTTAAGCCCCCTGCCATGCCCAGGGTTGCCCTGGCAACTGTTGCTGGCCCCCAAAGCGGAAGTGGGCGGGTTCTGGCGCCTTTAAGCCCCCTGCCATGCCCAGGGTTGCCCTGGCAACTGTTGCTGGCCCCCAAAGCGGAAGTGGGCGGGTCCAGGCGCCCTTAAGCCCCCTGCCATGCCCAGGGTTGCCCTGGCAACTGTTGCTGGCCCCCAAAGCGGAAGTGGGCGGGTCCAGTCACCCTTAAGCCCCATGCCATGCCCAGGGTTGCCCTGGAAACGGTTGCTGGCCCCTAAAGCGGAAGTGGGCGGGTCCAGGCCCCCTTAAGCCCCCTGCCATGCCCAGGGTTGCCCTGGCAACTGTTGCTGGCCCCCAAAGCGGAAGTGGGCGGGTCCAGGCCCCCTTAAGCCCCCTGCCATGCCCAGGGTTGCCCTGGCAACTGTTGCTGGCCCCAAAGCGGAAGTGGGCGGGTCCAGGCCCCCTTAAGCCCCCTGCCATGCCCTGGTTAGCCCTGGCAACTGTTGCTGGCCCCCAAAGCGGAAGTGGGCGGGTCCAGGCCCCCTTAAGCCCCCTGCCATGCCCATGGTTGCCCTGGAAACTGTTGCTGGCCCCCAAAGCGGAAGTGGGCGGGTCCAGGCCCCCTTAAGCCCCCTGCCATGCCCAGGGTAGCCCTGGCAACTGTTGCTGGCCCCAAAAGCGGAAGTGGGCGGGTCCTGGCCCCCTTAAGCCCACTGCCATGCCCAGGGTTGCCCTGGCAACTGTTGCTGGCCCCCAAAGCGGAAGTGGGCGGGTCCAGGCCCCCTTAAGCCTTCTGCCAAGCCCAGTGTTGCCCTGGCAACTGTTGCTGGCCCCCAAAGCGGAAGTGGGCGGGTCCAGGCACCCTTAAGCCCCCTGCCATGCCCTGGGTTGCCCTGGCAACTGTTGCTGGCCCCCAAAGCGGATGTGGGCGGGTCCAGGCGCCCTTAAGCCCCCTGCCATCCCCAGGGTTGCCCTGGCAACTGTTGCTGGCCCCCAAAGCGGAAGTGGGCGGGTCCAGGCGCCCTTAAGCCCCCTGCCATGCCCAGGGTTGCCCTGGCAACTGTTGCTGGCCCCCAAAGCGGAAGTGGGCGGGTCCAGGCACCCTTAAGCCCCCTGCCATGCCCTGGGTTGCCCTGGCAACTGTTGCTGGCCAGCAAAGCGGAAGTGGGAGGGTCCTGGCGCCCTTAAGCCCCCTGCCATGCCCAGGGTTGCCTTGGCATTTGTTGCTGGCCTCCAAAGCGGATGTGGGCGGGGCCTGGCGCCCTTAAGCCCCCTGCCATGCCCTGGGTTGCCCTGGCAACTGTTGCTGGCCCCCAAAGCGGAAGTGGGCGGGTCCTGACTCCCATAAGCCTACTGCCATGCCCAATATTGCCCTGGCAAATGTTGCTGGCCCCCAAAGCGGAAGTGGGCGGGTTCTGGCGCCCTTAAGCCCCCTGCCATGCCCAGGGTTGCCCTGGCAACTGTTGCTGGCCCCCAAAGCAGAAGTGGGCGGGTCCAGGCGCCTTTAAGCCCCCTGCCCTGCCCAGGGTTGCCCTGGCAACTGTTGCTGGCCCCCAAAGCGGAAGTGGGCGGTTCCAGGCCCCCTTAAGCCCCCTGCCATGCCCAGGGTTGCCCTGGCAACTGTTGCTGGCCCCCAAAGCGGAAGTGGGCGGGTCCAGGCACCTTTAAGCCCCCTGCCATGCCCAGGGTTGCCCTGGCAACTGTTTCTGGCCCCCAAAGCGGAAGTGAGCGGGTTCAGGCCCCCTTAAGCCCCCTGCCATGCCCAGGGTTGCCCTGGCAACTGTTGCTGGCCCCAAAGCGGAAGTGGGCGGGTCCAGGCCCCCTTAAGCCCCCTGCCATGCCCTGGTTAGCCCCGGCAACTGTTGCTGGCCCCCAAAGCGGAAGTGGGCGGGTCCAGGCGCCCTGAAGCCCCCTGCCATGCCCAGGGTTGACCTGGCAACTGTTGCTGGCCCTCAAAGCGGAAGTGGGCGGGTCCAGGCGCCCTTAAGCCCCCTGCCATGCCCAGGGTTGCCCTGGCAACTGTTGCTGGCCCCCAAAGCGGAAGTGGGCGGGTTCTGGCGCCTTTAAGCCCCCTGCCATGCCCAGGGTTGCCCTGGCAACTGTTGCTGGCCCCCAAAGCGGAAGTGGGCGGGTCCAGGCGCCCTTAAGCCCCCTGCCATGCCCAGGGTTGCCCTGGCAACTGTTGCTGGCCCCCAAAGCGGAAGTGGGCGGGTCCAGTCACCCTTAAGCCCCATGCCATGCCCAGGGTTGCCCTGGAAACGGTTGCTGGCCCCTAAAGCGGAAGTGGGCGGGTCCAGGCCCCCTTAAGCCCCCTGCCATGCCCAGGGTTGCCCTGGCAACTGTTGCTGGCCCCCAAAGCGGAAGTGGGCGGGTCCAGGCCCCCTTAAGCCCCCTGCCATGCCCAGGGTTGCCCTGGCAACTGTTGCTGGCCCCAAAGCGGAAGTGGGCGGGTCCAGGCCCCCTTAAGCCCCCTGCCATGCCCTGGTTAGCCCTGGCAACTGTTGCTGGCCCCCAAAGCGGAAGTGGGCGGGTCCAGGCCCCCTTAAGCCCCCTGCCATGCCCATGGTTGCCCTGGAAACTGTTGCTGGCCCCCAAAGCGGAAGTGGGCGGGTCCAGGCCCCCTTAAGCCCCCTGCCATGCCCAGGGTAGCCCTGGCAACTGTTGCTGGCCCCAAAAGCGGAAGTGGGCGGGTCCTGGCCCCCTTAAGCCCACTGCCATGCCCAGGGTTGCCCTGGCAACTGTTGCTGGCCCCCAAAGCGGAAGTGGGCGGGTCCAGGCCCCCTTAAGCCTTCTGCCAAGCCCAGTGTTGCCCTGGCAACTGTTGCTGGCCCCCAAAGCGGAAGTGGGCGGGTCCAGGCACCCTTAAGCCCCCTGCCATGCCCTGGGTTGCCCTGGCAACTGTTGCTGGCCCCCAAAGCGGATGTGGGCGGGTCCAGGCGCCCTTAAGCCCCCTGCCATCCCCAGGGTTGCCCTGGCAACTGTTGCTGGCCCCCAAAGCGGAAGTGGGCGGGTCCAGGCGCCCTTAAGCCCCCTGCCATGCCCAGGGTTGCCCTGGCAACTGTTGCTGGCCCCCAAAGCGGAAGTGGGCGGGTCCAGGCGCCCTTAAGCCCCCTGCCATTCCCAGGGTTGTCCTGGCAACTGTTGCTGGCCCCCAAAGCGGAAGTGGGCGGGTCCTGGCCCCCTTAAGCCCACTGCCATACCCAGGGTTGCCCTGGCAACTGTTGCTGGCCCCCAAAGCGGAAGTGGGCGGTTCCAGGCCCCTTAAGCCTTCTGCCATGCCCAGTGTTGCCCTGGCAACTGTTGCTGGCCCCCAAAGCGGAAGTGGGCGGGTCCAGGCACCCTTAAGCCCCCTGCCATTCCCAGGGTTGTCCTGGCAACTGTTGCTGGCCCCCAAAGCGGAAGTGGGCGGGTCCAGGCCCCCTTAAGCCCACTGCCATGCCCAGGGTTGCCCTGGCAACTGTTGCTGGCCCCCAAAGCGGAAGTGGGCGGGTCCAGGCCCCCTTAAGCCCCCTGCCATGCCCAGGGTTGCCCTGGCAACTGTTGCTGGCCCCAAAGCGGAAGTGGGCGGGTCCAGGCCCCCTTAAGCCCCCTGCCATGCCCTGGTTAGCCCTGGCAACTGTTGCTGGCCCCCAAAGCGGAAGTGGGCGGGTCCAGGCCCCCTTAAGCCCCCTGCCATGCCCAGGGTAGCCTTGGCAACTGTTGCTGGCCCCCAAAGCGGAAGTGGGCGGGTCCAGGCCCCCTTAAGCCCCCTGCCATGCCCATGGTTGCCCTGGAAACGGTTGCTGGCCCCTAAAGCGGAAGTGGGCGGGTCCAGGCCCCCTTAAGCCCCCTGCCATGCCCAGGGTTGCCCTGGCAACTGTTGCTGGCCCCCAAAGCGGAAGTGGGCGGGTCCAGGCCCCCTTAAGCCCCCTGCCATGCCCAGGGTTGCCCTGGCAACTGTTGCTGGCCCCAAAGCGGAAGTGGGCGGGTCCAGGCCCCCTTAAGCCCCCTGCCATGCCCTGGTTAGCCCTGGCAACTGTTGCTGGCCCCCAAAGCGGAAGTGGGCGGGTCCAGGCCCCCTTAAGCCCCCTGCCATGCCCAGGGTAGCCTTGGCAACTGTTGCTGGCCCCCAAAGCGGAAGTGGGCGGGTCCAGGCCCCCTTAAGCCCCCTGCCATGCCCATGGTTGCCCTGGAAACGGTTGCTGGCCCCTAAAGCGGAAGTGGGCGGGTCCAGGCCCCCTTAAGCCCCCTGCCATGCCCAGGGTTGCCCTGGCAACTGTTGCTGGCCCCCAAAGCGGAAGTGGGCGGGTCCAGGCCCCCTTAAGCCCCCTGCCATGCCCAGGGTTGCCCTGGCAACTGTTGCTGGCCCCAAAGCGGAAGTGGGCGGGTCCAGGCCCCCTTAAGCCCCCTGCCATGCCCTGGTTAGCCCTGGCAACTGTTGCTGGCCCCCAAAGCGGAAGTGGGCGGGTCCAGGCTACCTTAAGCCCCCTGCCATGCCATGGTTGCCCTGGAAACTGTTGCTGGCCCCCAAAGCGGAAGTGGGCGGGTCCAGGCCCCCTTAAGCCCCCTGCCATGCCCAGGGTAGCCCTGGCAACTGTTGCTGGCCCCAAAAGCGGAAGTGGGCGGGTCCTGGCCCCTTTAAGCCCACTGCCATGCCCAGGGTTGCCCTGGCAACTGTTGCTGGCCCCCAAAGCGGAAGTGGGCAGGGTCCAGGCGCCCTTAAGCCCCCTGCCATCCCCAGGGTTGTCCTGGCAACTGTTGCTGGCCCCCAATGCGGAAGTGGGCGGGTCCAGGCGCCCTTAAGCCCCCTGCCATGCCGAGGGTTGCCCTGGCAACTGTTTCTGGCCCCCAAAGCGGAAGTGGGCGGGTCCTGGCGCCCTTAAGCCCCCTGCCATGCCCAATGTTGCCCTGGCAACTGTTGCTGGCCAGCAAAGCGGAAGTGGGAGGGTCCTGGCGCCCTTAAGCCCCCTGCCATGCCCAGGGTTGCCTTGGCATTTGTTGCTGGCCTCCAAAGCGGATGTGGGCGGGGCCTGGCGCCCTTAAGCCCCCTGCCATGCCCTGGGTTGCCCTGGCAACTGTTGCTGGCCCCCAAAGCGGAAGTGGGCGGGTCCTGACTCCCATAAGCCTACTGCCATGCCCAATATTGCCCTGGCAACTGTTGCTGGCCCCCAAAGCGGAAGTGGGCGGGTTCTGGCGCCCTTAAGCCCCCTGCCATGCCCAGGGTTGCCCTGGCAACTGTTGCTGGCCCCCAAAGCAGAAGTGGGCGGGTCCAGGCGCCTTTAAGCCCCCTGCCCTGCCCAGGGTTGCCCTGGCAACTGTTGCTGGCCCCCAAAGCGGAAGTGGGCGGTTCCAGGCCCCCTTAAGCCCCCTGCCATGCCCAGGGTTGCCCTGGCAACTGTTGCTGGCCCCCAAAGCGGAAGTGGGCGGGTCCAGGCACCTTTAAGCCCCCTGCCATGCCCAGGGTTGCCCTGGCAACTGTTTCTGGCCCCCAAAGCGGAAGTGAGCGGGTTCAGGCCCCCTTAAGCCCCCTGCCATGCCCAGGGTTGCCCTGGCAACTGTTGCTGGCCCCAAAGCGGAAGTGGGCGGGTCCAGGCCCCCTTAAGCCCCCTGCCATGCCCTGGTTAGCCCCGGCAACTGTTGCTGGCCCCCAAAGCGGAAGTGGGCGGGTCCAGGCGCCCTGAAGCCCCCTGCCATGCCCAGGGTTGACCTGGCAACTGTTGCTGGCCCTCAAAGCGGAAGTGGGCGGGTCCAGGCGCCCTTAAGCCCCCTGCCATGCCCAGGGTTGCCCTGGCAACTGTTGCTGGCCCCCAAAGCGGAAGTGGGCGGGTTCTGGCGCCTTTAAGCCCCCTGCCATGCCCAGGGTTGCCCTGGCAACTGTTGCTGGCCCCCAAAGCGGAAGTGGGCGGGTCCAGGCGCCCTTAAGCCCCCTGCCATGCCCAGGGTTGCCCTGGCAACTGTTGCTGGCCCCCAAAGCGGAAGTGGGCGGGTCCAGTCACCCTTAAGCCCCATGCCATGCCCAGGGTTGCCCTGGCAACTGTTGCTGGCCCCAAAAGCGGAAGTGGGCGGGTCCAGTCCCCCTTAAGCCCCCTGCCATGCCCATGGTTGCCCTGGAAACGGTTGCTGGCCCCTAAAGCGGAAGTGGGCGGGTCCAGGCCCCCTTAAGCCCCCTGCCATGCCCAGGGTTGCCCTGGCAACTGTTGCTGGCCCCCAAAGCGGAAGTGGGCGGGTCCAGGCCCCCTTAAGCCCCCTGCCATGCCCAGGGTTGCCCTGGCAACTGTTGCTGGCCCCAAAGCGGAAGTGGGCGGGTCCAGGCCCCCTTAAGCCCCCTGCCATGCCCTGGTTAGCCCTGGCAACTGTTGCTGGCCCCCAAAGCGGAAGTGGGCGGGTCCAGGCCCCCTTAAGCCCCCTGCCATGCCCATGGTTGCCCTGGAAACTGTTGCTGGCCCCCAAAGCGGAAGTGGGCGGGTCCAGGCCCCCTTAAGCCCCCTGCCATGCCCAGGGTAGCCCTGGCAACTGTTGCTGGCCCCAAAAGCGGAAGTGGGCGGGTCCTGGCCCCCTTAAGCCCACTGCCATGCCCAGGGTTGCCCTGGCAACTGTTGCTGGCCCCCAAAGCGGAAGTGGGCGGGTCCAGGCCCCCTTAAGCCTTCTGCCAAGCCCAGTGTTGCCCTGGCAACTGTTGCTGGCCCCCAAAGCGGAAGTGGGCGGGTCCAGGCACCCTTAAGCCCCCTGCCATGCCCAGGGTTGCCCTGGCAACTGTTGCTGGTCCCCAAAGCTGAAGTGGGCGGGTCCAGGCCCCCTTAAGCCCCCTGCCATGCCCAGGGTTGCACTGGCAACTGTTGCTGGCCCTCAAAGCGGAAGTAAGCGGTTCCTGACTCCCTTAAGCCCCCAGCCATGCCCAATGTTGCCCTGGCAACTGTTGCTGGCCCCCAAAGCGGAAGTGGGCAGGTTCTGGCGCCCTTAAGCCCCCTGCCATGCCCATGGTTGCCCTGGAAACTGTTGCTGTCCCCCAAAGCGGAAGTGGGCGGGTCCAGGCCCCCTTAAGCCCCCTGCCATGCCCAGGGTTGCCCTGGCAACTGTTGCTGGCCCCCAAAGCGGAAGTGGGCGGGTTTTGGCGCCCATAAGCCCCCTGTCATGCCCAGGGTTACCCTGGCAACAGTTGCTGGCCCCCAAAGCGGAAGTGGGTGGGTCCAGGCCCCCTTAAGCCACCTGCCATGCCCAGGGTTGCCCTGGCAACTGTTGCTGGCCCCCAAAGCGGAAGTGGGCGGGTCCAGGCCCCCTTAAGCCCCCTGCCATGCCCAGGGTAGCCCTGGCAACTGTTGCTGGCCCCCAAAGCGGAAGTGGGCGGGTCCAGGCCCCCTTAAGCCCCCTGCCATGCCCATGGTTGCCCTGGAAACGGTTGCTGGCCCCTAAAGCGGAAGTGGGCGGGTCCAGGCCCCCTTAAGCCCCCTGCCATGCCCAGGGTTGCCCTGGCAACTGTTGCTGGCCCCCAACGCGGAAGTGGGCGGGTCCAGGCCCCCTTAAGCCCCCTGCCATGCCAAGGGTTGCCCTGGAAACTGTTGCTGGCCCCCAAAGCGGAAGTGGGCGGGTCCAGGCGCCATTAAGCCCCCTGCCATGCCCAGGGTTGCCCTGGCAACTGTTGCTGGCCCCAAAGCGGAAGTGGGCGGGTCCAGGCCCCCTTAAGCCCCCTGCCATGCCCAGGGTTGCTCTGGCAACTGTTGCTGGCCCCCAAAGCGGAAGTGGGCGGGTCCTGGCCCCCTTAAGCCCCCTGCCATGCCCAGGGTTGCCCTGGCAACTGTTGCTGGCCCCCAAAGCGGAAGTGGGCGGGTCCAGGCCACCTTAAGCCCCCTGCCATGCCCAGGGTTGCCCTGGCAACTGTTGCTGGCCCCCAAAGTGGAAGTGGGCGGGTCCTGGCCCCCTTAAGCCCCCTGCCATGCCCAGGGTTGCCCTGGCAACTGTTGCTGGCCCCCAAAGCGGAAGTGGGCGGGTTCAGGCCCCCTTAAGCCCCCTGCCATGCCCAGGGTTGCCCTGGAAACTGTTGCTGTCCCCCAAAGCGGAAGTGGGCGGGTCCAGGCGCCCTTAAGCCCCCTGCCATGCCCAGGGTTGCCCTGGCAACTGTTGCTGGCCCCAAAGCGGAAGTGGGCGGGTCCAGGCCCCCTTAAGCCCCCTGACATGCCCAGGGTTGCCCTGGCAACTGTTGTTGGCCCCCAAAGCGGAAGTGGGCGGGTCCAGGCCCCCTTAAGCCCCCTGCCATGCCCTGGTTAGCCCTGGCAACTGTTGCTGGCCCCCAAAGCGGAAGTGGGCGGGTCCAGGCCCCCTTAAGCCCCCTGCCATGCCCATGGTTGCCCTGGAAACTGTTGCTGTCCCCCAAAGCGGAAGTGGGCGGGTCCAGGCACCCTTAAGCCCCCTGCCATGCCCAGGGTTGCCCTGGCAACTGTTGCTGGCCCCAAAGCGGAAGTGGGCGGGTCCAGGCCCCCTTAAGCCCCCTGTTATGCCCAGGGTTGCCCTGGCAACTGTTGTTGGTCCCCAAAGCTGAAGTGGGCGGGTCCAGGCCCCCTTAAGCCCCCTGCCATGCCCAGGGTTGCACTGGCAACTGTTGCTGGCCCTCAAAGCGGAAGTAAGCGGTTCCTGACTCCCTTAAGCCCCCAGCCATGCCCAATGTTGCCCTGGCAACTGTTGCTGGCCCCCAAAGCGGAAGTGGGCAGGTTCTGGCGCCCTTAAGCCCCCTGCCATGCCCATGGTTGCCCTGGAAACTGTTGCTGTCCCCCAAAGCGGAAGTGGGCGGGTCCAGGCCCCCTTAAGCCCCCTGCCATGCCCAGGGTTGCCCTGGCAACTGTTGCTGGCCCCCAAAGCGGAAGTGGGCGGGTTTGGCGCCCATAAGCCCCCTGTCATGCCCAGGGTTACCCTGGCAACAGTTGCTGGCCCCCAAAGCGGAAGTGGGTGGGTCCAGGCCCCCTTAAGCCCCCTGCCATGCCCAGGGTTGCCCTGGCAACTGTTGCTGGCCCCCAAAGCGGAAGTGGGCGGGTCCAGGCCCCCCTTAAGCCCCCTGCCATGCCCAGGGTAGCCCTGGCAACTGTTGCTGGCCCCCAAAGCGGAAGTGGGCGGGTCCAGGCCCCCTTAAGCCCCCTGCCATGCCCATGGTTGCCCTGGAAACGGTTGCTGGCCCCTAAAGCGGAAGTGGGCGGGTCCAGGCCCCCTTAAGCCCCCTGCCATGCCCAGGGTTGCCCTGGCAACTGTTGCTGGCCCCCAAAGCGGAAGTGGGCGGGTCCAGGCCCCCTTAAGCCCCCTGCCATGCCCAGGGTTGCCCTGGCAACTGTTGCTGGCCCCAAAGCGGAAGTGGGCGGGTCCAGGCCCCCTTAAGCCCCCTGCCATGCCCTGGTTAGCCCTGGCAACTGTTGCTGGCCCCCAAAGCGGAAGTGGGCGGGTCCAGGCTACCTTAAGCCCCCTGCCATGCCATGGTTGCCCTGGAAACTGTTGCTGGCCCCCAAAGCGGAAGTGGGCGGGTCCAGGCCCCCTTAAGCCCCCTGCCATGCCCAGGGTAGCCCTGGCAACTGTTGCTGGCCCCAAAAGCGGAAGTGGGCGGGTCCTGGCCCCTTTAAGCCCACTGCCATGCCCAGGGTTGCCCTGGCAACTGTTGCTGGCCCCCAAAGCGGAAGTGGGCAGGGTCCAGGCGCCCTTAAGCCCCCTGCCATCCCCAGGGTTGTCCTGGCAACTGTTGCTGGCCCCCAAAGCGGAAGTGGGCGGGTCCAGGCGCCCTTAAGCCCCCTGCCATGCCGAGGGTTGCCCTGGCAACTGTTGCTGGCCCCCAAAGCGGAAGTGGGCGGGTCCTGGCGCCCTTAAGCCCCCTGCCATGCCCAATGTTGCCCTGGCAACTGTTGCTGGCCAGCAAAGCGGAAGTGGGAGGGTCCTGGCGCCCTTAAGCCCCCTGCCATGCCCAGGGTTGCCTTGGCATTTGTTGCTGGCCTCCAAAGCGGATGTGGGCGGGGCCTGGCGCCCTTAAGCCCCCTGCCATGCCCTGGGTTGCCCTGGCAACTGTTGCTGGCCCCCAAAGCGGAAGTGGGCGGGTCCTGACTCCCATAAGCCTACTGCCATGCCCAATATTGCCCTGGCAAATGTTGCTGGCCCCCAAAGCGGAAGTGGGCGGGTTCTGGCGCCCTTAAGCCCCCTGCCATGCCCAGGGTTGCCCTGGCAACTGTTGCTGGCCCCCAAAGCAGAAGTGGGCGGGTCCAGGCGCCTTTAAGCCCCCTGCCCTGCCCAGGGTTGCCCTGGCAACTGTTGCTGGCCCCCAAAGCGGAAGTGGGCGGTTCCAGGCCCCCTTAAGCCCCCTGCCATGCCCAGGGTTGCCCTGGCAACTGTTGCTGGCCCCCAAAGCGGAAGTGGGCGGGTCCAGGCACCTTTAAGCCCCCTGCCATGCCCAGGGTTGCCCTGGCAACTGTTTCTGGCCCCCAAAGCGGAAGTGAGCGGGTTCAGGCCCCCTTAAGCCCCCTGCCATGCCCAGGGTTGCCCTGGCAACTGTTGCTGGCCCCAAAGCGGAAGTGGGCGGGTCCAGGCCCCCTTAAGCCCCCTGCCATGCCCTGCTTAGCCCCGGCAACTGTTGCTGGCCCCCAAAGCGGAAGTGGGCGGGTCCAGGCGCCCTGAAGCCCCCTGCCATGCCCAGGGTTGACCTGGCAACTGTTGCTGGCCCTCAAAGCGGAAGTGGGCGGGTCCAGGCGCCCTTAAGCCCCCTGCCATGCCCAGGGTTGCCCTGGCAACTGTTGCTGGCCCCCAAAGCGGAAGTGGGCGGGTTCTGGCGCCTTTAAGCCCCCTGCCATGCCCAGAGTTGCCCTGGCAACTGTTGCTGGCCCCCAAAGCGGAAGTGGGCGGGTCCAGGCGCCCTTAAGCCCCCTGCCATGCCCAGGGTTGCCCTGGCAACTGTTGCTGGCCCCCAAAGCGGAAGTGGGCGGGTCCAGTCACCCTTAAGCCCCATGCCATGCCCAGGGTTGCCCTGGAAACGGTTGCTGGCCCCTAAAGCGGAAGTGGGCGGGTCCAGGCCCCCTTAAGCCCCCTGCCATGCCCAGGGTTGCCCTGGCAACTGTTGCTGGCCCCCAAAGCGGAAGTGGGCGGGTCCAGGCCCCCTTAAGCCCCCTGCCATGCCCAGGGTTGCCCTGGCAACTGTTGCTGGCCCCAAAGCGGAAGTGGGCGGGTCCAGGCCCCCTTAAGCCCCCTGCCATGCCCTGGTTAGCCCTGGCAACTGTTGCTGGCCCCCAAAGCGGAAGTGGGCGGGTCCAGGCCCCCTTAAGCCCCCTGCCATGCCCATGGTTGCCCTGGAAACTGTTGCTGGCCCCCAAAGCGGAAGTGGGCGGGTCCAGGCCCCCTTAAGCCCCCTGCCATGCCCAGGGTAGCCCTGGCAACTGTTGCTGGCCCCAAAAGCGGAAGTGGGCGGGTCCTGGCCCCCTTAAGCCCACTGCCATGCCCAGGGTTGCCCTGGCAACTGTTGCTGGCCCCCAAAGCGGAAGTGGGCGGGTCCAGGCCCCCTTAAGCCTTCTGCCAAGCCCAGTGTTGCCCTGGCAACTGTTGCTGGCCCCCAAAGCGGAAGTGGGCGGGTCCAGGCACCCTTAAGCCCCCTGCCATGCCCTGGGTTGCCCTGGCAACTGTTGCTGGCCCCCAAAGCGGATGTGGGCGGGTCCAGGCGCCCTTAAGCCCCCTGCCATCCCCAGGGTTGCCCTGGCAACTGTTGCTGGCCCCCAAAGCGGAAGTGGGCGGGTCCAGGCGCCCTTAAGCCCCCTGCCATGCCCAGGGTTGCCCTGGCAACTGTTGCTGGCCCCCAAAGCGGAAGTGGGCGGGTCCAGGCACCCTTAAGCCCCCTGCCATGCCCTGGGTTGCCCTGGCAACTGTTGCTGGCCAGCAAAGCGGAAGTGGGAGGGTCCTGGCGCCCTTAAGCCCCCTGCCATGCCCAGGGTTGCCTTGGCATTTGTTGCTGGCCTCCAAAGCGGATGTGGGCGGGGCCTGGCGCCCTTAAGCCCCCTGCCATGCCCTGGGTTGCCCTGGCAACTGTTGCTGGCCCCCAAAGCGGAAGTGGGCGGGTCCTGACTCCCATAAGCCTACTGCCATGCCCAATATTGCCCTGGCAAATGTTGCTGGCCCCCAAAGCGGAAGTGGGCGGGTCCAGGCGCCCTTAAGCCCCCTGCCATCCCCAGGGTTGCCCTGGCAACTGTTGCTGGCCCCCAAAGCGGAAGTGGGCGGGTCCAGGCGCCCTTAAGCCCCCTGCCATGCCCAGGGTTGCCCTGGCAACTGTTGCTGGCCCCCAAAGCGGAAGTGGGCGGGTCCAGGCACCCTTAAGCCCCCTGCCATGCCCTGGGTTGCCCTGGCAACTGTTGCTGGCCAGCAAAGCGGAAGTGGGAGGGTCCTGGCGCCCTTAAGCCCCCTGCCATGCCCAGGGTTGCCTTGGCATTTGTTGCTGGCCTCCAAAGCGGATGTGGGCGGGGCCTGGCGCCCTTAAGCCCCCTGCCATGCCCTGGGTTGCCCTGGCAACTGTTGCTGGCCCCCAAAGCGGAAGTGGGCGGGTCCTGACTCCCATAAGCCTACTGCCATGCCCAATATTGCCCTGGCAAATGTTGCTGGCCCCCAAAGCGGAAGTGGGCGGGTTCTGGCGCCCTTAAGCCCCCTGCCATGCCCAGGGTTGCCCTGGCAACTGTTGCTGGCCCCCAAAGCAGAAGTGGGCGGGTCCAGGCGCCTTTAAGCCCCCTGCCCTGCCCAGGGTTGCCCTGGCAACTGTTGCTGGCCCCCAAAGCGGAAGTGGGCGGTTCCAGGCCCCCTTAAGCCCCCTGCCATGCCCAGGGTTGCCCTGGCAACTGTTGCTGGCCCCCAAAGCGGAAGTGGGCGGGTCCAGGCACCTTTAAGCCCCCTGCCATGCCCAGGGTTGCCCTGGCAACTGTTTCTGGCCCCCAAAGCGGAAGTGAGCGGGTTCAGGCCCCCTTAAGCCCCCTGCCATGCCCAGGGTTGCCCTGGCAACTGTTGCTGGCCCCAAAGCGGAAGTGGGCGGGTCCAGGCCCCCTTAAGCCCCCTGCCATGCCCTGGTTAGCCCCGGCAACTGTTGCTGGCCCCCAAAGCGGAAGTGGGCGGGTCCAGGCGCCCTGAAGCCCCCTGCCATGCCCAGGGTTGACCTGGCAACTGTTGCTGGCCCTCAAAGCGGAAGTGGGCGGGTCCAGGCGCCCTTAAGCCCCCTGCCATGCCCAGGGTTGCCCTGGCAACTGTTGCTGGCCCCCAAAGCGGAAGTGGGCGGGTTCTGGCGCCTTTAAGCCCCCTGCCATGCCCAGGGTTGCCCTGGCAACTGTTGCTGGCCCCCAAAGCGGAAGTGGGCGGGTCCAGGCGCCCTTAAGCCCCCTGCCATGCCCAGGGTTGCCCTGGCAACTGTTGCTGGCCCCCAAAGCGGAAGTGGGCGGGTCCAGTCACCCTTAAGCCCCATGCCATGCCCAGGGTTGCCCTGGAAACGGTTGCTGGCCCCTAAAGCGGAAGTGGGCGGGTCCAGGCCCCCTTAAGCCCCCTGCCATGCCCAGGGTTGCCCTGGCAACTGTTGCTGGCCCCCAAAGCGGAAGTGGGCGGGTCCAGGCCCCCTTAAGCCCCCTGCCATGCCCAGGGTTGCCCTGGCAACTGTTGCTGGCCCCAAAGCGGAAGTGGGCGGGTCCAGGCCCCCTTAAGCCCCCCTGCCATGCCCTGGTTAGCCCTGACAACTGTTGCTGGCCCCCAAAGCGGAAGTGGGCGGGTCCAGGCCCCCTTAAGCCCCCTGCCATGCCCATGGTTGCCCTGGAAACTGTTGCTGGCCCCCAAAGCGGAAGTGGGCGGGTCCAGGCCCCCTTAAGCCCCCTGCCATGCCCAGGGTAGCCCTGGCAACTGTTGCTGGCCCCAAAAGCGGAAGTGGGCGGGTCCTGGCCCCCTTAAGCCCACTGCCATGCCCAGGGTTGCCCTGGCAACTGTTGCTGGCCCCCAAAGCGAAGTGGGCGGGTCCAGGCCCCCTTAAGCCTTCTGCCAAGCCCAGTGTTGCCCTGGCAACTGTTGCTGGCCCCCAAAGCGGAAGTGGGCGGGTCCAGGCACCCTTAAGCCCCCTGCCATGCCCTGGGTTGCCCTGGCAACTGTTGCTGGCCCCCAAAGCGGATGTGGGCGGGGTCCAGGCGCCCTAAGCCCCCTGCCATCCCCAGGGTTGCCCTGGCAACTGTTGCTGGCCCCCAAAGCGGAAGTGGGCGGGTCCAGGCGCCCTTAAGCCCCCTGCCATGCCCAGGGTTGCCCTGGCAACTGTTGCTGGCCCCCAAAGCGGAAGTGGGCGGGTCCAGGCGCCCTTAAGCCCCCTGCCATTCCCAGGGTTGTCCTGGCAACTGTTGCTGGCCCCCAAAGCGGAAGGTGGGCGGGTCCTGGCCCCCTTAAGCCCACTGCCATACCCAGGGTTGCCCTGGCAACTGTTGCTGGCCCCCAAAGCGGAAGTGGGCGGGTCCAGGCCCCTTAAGCCTTCTGCCATGCCCAGTGTTGCCCTGGCAACTGTTGCTGGCCCCCAAAGCGGAAGTGGGCGGGTCCAGGCACCCTTAAGCCCCCTGCCATTCCCAGGGTTGTCCTGGCAACTGTTGCTGGCCCCCAAAGCGGAAGTGGGCGGGTCCAGGCCCCCTTAAGCCCACTGCCATGCCCAGGGTTGCCCTGGCAACTGTTGCTGGCCCCCAAAGCGGAAGTGGGCGGGTCCAGGCCCCCTTAAGCCCCCTGCCATGCCCAGGGTTGCCCTGGCAACTGTTGCTGGCCCCAAAGCGGAAGTGGGCGGGTCCAGGCCCCCTTAAGCCCCTGCCATGCCCTGGTTAGCCCTGGCAACTGTTGCTGGCCCCCAAAGCGGAAGTGGGCGGGTCCAGGCCCCCTAAGCCCCCTGCCATGCCCAGGGTAGCCTTGGCAACTGTTGCTGGCCCCCAAAGCGGAAGTGGGCGGGTCCAGGCCCCCTTAAGCCCCCTGCCATGCCCATGGTTGCCCTGGAAACGGTTGCTGGCCCCTAAAGCGGAAGTGGGCGGGTCCAGGCCCTTAAGCCCCCTGCCATGCCAGGGTTGCCCTGGCAACTGTTGCTGGCCCCCAAAGCGGAAGTGGGCGGGTCCAGGCCCCCTTAAGCCCCCTGCCATGCCCAGGGTTGCCCTGGCAACTGTTGCTGGCCCCAAAGCGGAAGTGGGCGGGTCCAGGCCCCCTTAGCCCCCTGCCATGCCCTGGTTAGCCCTGGCAACTGTTGCTGGCCCCCAAAGCGGAAGTGGGCGGGTCCAGGCTACCTTAAGCCCCCTGCCATGCCATGGTTGCCCTGGAAACTGTTGCTGGCCCCAAAGCGGAAGTGGGCGGGTCCAGGCCCCCTTAAGCCCCCTGCCATGCCCAGGTAGCCTGGCAACTGTTGCTGGCCCCAAAAGCGGAAGTGGGCGGGTCCTGGCCCCTTTAAGCCCACTGCCATGCCCAGGGTTGCCCTGGCAACTGTTGCTGGCCCCAAAGCGGAAGTGGGCAGGGTCCAGGCGCCCTTAAGCCCCCTGCCATCCCCAGGGTTGTCCTGGCAACTGTTGCTGGCCCCCAATGCGGAAGTGGGCGGGTCCAGGCGCCCTTAAGCCCCCTGCCATGCCGAGGGTTGCCTGGCAACTGTTTCTGGCCCCCAAAGCGGAAGTGGGCGGGTCCTGGCGCCCTTAAGCCCCCTGCCATGCCCAGGGTTGCCCTGGCAACTGTTGCTGGCCAGCAAAGCGGAAGTGGGAGGGTCCTGGCGCCCTTAAGCCCCCTGCCATGCCCAGGGTTGCCTTGGCATTTGTTGCTGGCCTCCAAAGCGGATGTGGGCGGGGCCTGGCGCCCTTAAGCCCCTGCCATGCCCTGGGTTGCCCTGGCAACTGTTGCTGGCCCCCAAAGCGGAAGTGGGCGGGTCCTGACTCCCATAAGC
The DNA here is from genome assembly GCF_055691185.1 of Crinia signifera. Lineage (NCBI taxonomy): Eukaryota > Metazoa > Chordata > Amphibia > Anura > Myobatrachidae > Crinia > Crinia signifera. The sequence continues at coordinate 45,654 of NW_028142577.1, forward strand.
CTACTGCCATGCCCAATATTGCCCTGGCAACTGTTGCTGGCCCCCAAAGCGGAAGTGGGCGGGTTCTGGCGCCCTTAAGCCCCCTGCCATGCCCAGGGTTGCCCTGGCAACTGTTGCTGGCCCCCAAAGCAGAAGTGGGCGGGTCCAGGCGCCTTTAAGCCCCCTGCCCTGCCCAGGGTTGCCCTGGCAACTGTTGCTGGCCCCCAAAGCGGAAGTGGGCGGTTCCAGGCCCCTTAAGCCCCCTGCCATGCCCAGGGTTGCCCTGGCAACTGTTGCTGGCCCCCAAAGCGGAAGTGGGCGGGTCCAGGCACCTTTAAGCCCCCTGCCATGCCCAGGGTTGCCCTGGCAACTGTTCTGGCCCCAAAGCGGAAGTGAGCGGGTCAGGCCCCCTTAAGCCCCCTGCCATGCCCAGGGTTGCCCTGGCAACTGTTGCTGGCCCCAAAGCGGAAGTGGGCGGGTCCAGGCCCCCTTAAGCCCCCTGCCATGCCCTGGTTAGCCCCGGCAACTGTTGCTGGCCCCCAAAGCGGAAGTGGGCGGGTCCAGGCGCCCTGAAGCCCCCTGCCATGCCCAGGGTTGACTGGCAACTGTTGCTGGCCCTCAAAGCGGAAGTGGGCGGGTCCAGGCGCCCTTAAGCCCCCTGCCATGCCCAGGGTTGCCCTGGCAACTGTTGCTGGCCCCCAAAGCGGAAGTGGGCGGGTTCTGGCGCCTTTAAGCCCCCTGCCATGCCCAGGGTTGCCCTGGCAACTGTTGCTGGCCCCCAAAGCGGAAGTGGGCGGGTCCAGGCGCCCTTAAGCCCCCTGCCATGCCCAGGGTTGCCCTGGCAACTGTTGCTGGCCCCCAAAGCGGAAGTGGGCGGGTCCAGTCACCCTTAAGCCCATGCCATGCCCAGGGTTGCCCTGGCAACTGTTGCTGGCCCCAAAAGCGGAAGTGGGCGGGTCCAGTCCCCCTTAAGCCCCCTGCCATGCCCATGGTTGCCCTGGAAACGGTTGCTGGCCCCTAAAGCGGAAGTGGGCGGGTCCAGGCCCCCTTAAGCCCCCTGCCATGCCCAGGGTTGCCCTGGCAACTGTTGCTGGCCCCCAAAGCGGAAGTGGGCGGGTCCAGGCCCCCTTAAGCCCCCTGCCATGCCCAGGGTTGCCCTGGCAACTGTTGCTGGCCCCAAAGCGGAAGTGGGCGGGTCCAGGCCCCCTTAAGCCCCCTGCCATGCCCTGGTTAGCCCTGGCAACTGTTGCTGGCCCCCAAAGCGGAAGTGGGCGGGTCCAGGCCCCCTTAAGCCCCCTGCCATGCCCATGGTTGCCCTGGAAACTGTTGCTGGCCCCCAAAGCGGAAGTGGGCGGGTCCAGGCCCCCTTAAGCCCCCTGCCATGCCCAGGGTAGCCCTGGCAACTGTTGCTGGCCCCAAAAGCGGAAGTGGGCGGGTCCTGGCCCCCTTAAGCCCACTGCCATGCCCAGGGTTGCCCTGGCAACTGTTGCTGGCCCCCAAAGCGGAAGTGGGCGGGTCCAGGCCCCCTTAAGCCTTCTGCCAAGCCCAGTGTTGCCCTGGCAACTGTTGCTGGCCCCCAAAGCGGAAGTGGGCGGGTCCAGGCACCCTTAAGCCCCCTGCCATGCCCAGGGTTGCCCTGGCAACTGTTGCTGGTCCCCAAAGCTGAAGTGGGCGGGTCCAGGCCCCCTTAAGCCCCCTGCCATGCCCAGGGTTGCACTGGCAACTGTTGCTGGCCCTCAAAGCGGAAGTAAGCGGTTCCTGACTCCCTTAAGCCCCCAGCCATGCCCAATGTTGCCCTGGCAACTGTTGCTGGCCCCCAAAGCGGAAGTGGGCAGGTTCTGGCGCCCTTAAGCCCCCTGCCATGCCCATGGTTGCCCTGGAAACTGTTGCTGTCCCCCAAAGCGGAAGTGGGCGGGTCCAGGCCCCCTTAAGCCCCCTGCCATGCCCAGGGTTGCCCTGGCAACTGTTGCTGGCCCCCAAAGCGGAAGTGGGCGGGTTTTGGCGCCCATAAGCCCCCTGTCATGCCCAGGGTTACCCTGGCAACAGTTGCTGGCCCCCAAAGCGGAAGTGGGTGGGTCCAGGCCCCCTTAAGCCACCTGCCATGCCCAGGGTTGCCCTGGCAACTGTTGCTGGCCCCCAAAGCGGAAGTGGGCGGGTCCAGGCCCCCTTAAGCCCCCTGCCATGCCCAGGGTAGCCCTGGCAACTGTTGCTGGCCCCCAAAGCGGAAGTGGGCGGGTCCAGGCCCCCTTAAGCCCCCTGCCATGCCCATGGTTGCCCTGGAAACGGTTGCTGGCCCCTAAAGCGGAAGTGGGCGGGTCCAGGCCCCTTAAGCCCCCTGCCATGCCCAGGGTTGCCCTGGCAACTGTTGCTGGCCCCCAACGCGGAAGTGGGCGGGTCCAGGCCCCCTTAAGCCCCCTGCCATGCCAAGGGTTGCCCTGGAAACTGTTGCTGGCCCCCAAAGCGGAAGTGGGCGGGTCCAGGCGCCATTAAGCCCCTGCCATGCCCAGGGTTGCCCTGGCAACTGTTGCTGGCCCCAAAGCGGAAGTGGGCGGGTCCAGGCCCCCTTAAGCCCCCTGCCATGCCCAGGGTTGCTCTGGCAACTGTTGCTGGCCCCCAAAGCGGAAGTGGGCGGGTCCTGGCCCCCTTAAGCCCCCTGCCATGCCCAGGGTTGCCCTGGCAACTGTTGCTGGCCCCCAAAGCGGAAGTGGGCGGGTCCAGGCCACCTTAAGCCCCTGCCATGCCCAGGGTTGCCCTGGCAACTGTTGCTGGCCCCCAAAGTGGAAGTGGGCGGGTCCTGGCCCCCTTAAGCCCCCTGCCATGCCCAGGGTTGCCCTGGCAACTGTTGCTGGCCCCCAAAGCGGAAGTGGGCGGGTTCAGGCCCCCTTAAGCCCCCTGCCATGCCCAGGGTTGCCCTGGAACTGTTGCTGTCCCCCAAAGCGGAAGTGGCGGGTCCAGGCGCCCTTAAGCCCCCTGCCATGCCCAGGGTTGCCCTGGCAACTGTTGCTGGCCCCAAAGCGGAAGTGGGCGGGTCCAGGCCCCCTTAAGCCCCCTGACATGCCCAGGGTTGCCCTGGCAACTGTTGTTGGCCCCCAAAGCGGAAGTGGGCGGGTCCAGGCCCCCTTAAGCCCCCTGCCATGCCCTGGTTAGCCCTGGCAACTGTTGCTGGCCCCCAAAGCGGAAGTGGGCGGGTCCAGGCCCCCTTAAGCCCCCTGCCATGCCCAGGGTTGCACTGGCAACTGTTGCTGGCCCTCAAAGCGGAAGTAAGCGGTTCCTGACTCCCTTAAGCCCCCAGCCATGCCCAATGTTGCCCTGGCAACTGTTGCTGGCCCCCAAAGCGGAAGTGGGCAGGTTCTGGCGCCCTTAAGCCCCCTGCCATGCCCATGGTTGCCCTGGAAACTGTTGCTGTCCCCAAAGCGGAAGTGGGCGGGTCCAGGCCCCCTTAAGCCCCCTGCCATGCCCAGGGTTGCCCTGGCAACTGTTGCTGGCCCCCAAAGCGGAAGTGGGCGGGTTTTGGCGCCCATAAGCCCCCTGTCATGCCCAGGGTTACCCTGGCAACAGTTGCTGGCCCCCAAAGCGGAAGTGGGTGGGTCCAGGCCCCCTTAAGCCCCCTGCCATGCCCAGGGTTGCCCTGGCAACTGTTGCTGGCCCCCAAAGCGGAAGTGGGCGGGTCCAGGCCCCCTTAAGCCCCCTGCCATGCCCAGGGTAGCCCTGGCAACTGTTGCTGGCCCCCAAAGCGGAAGTGGGCGGGTCCAGGCCCCCTTAAGCCCCCTGCCATGCCCATGGTTGCCCTGGAAACGGTTGCTGGCCCCTAAGCGGAAGTGGGCGGGTCCAGGCCCCCTTAAGCCCCCTGCCATGCCCAGGGTTGCCCTGGCAACTGTTGCTGGCCCCCAAAGCGGAAGTGGGCGGGTCCAGGCCCCCTTAAGCCCCCTGCCATGCCCAGGGTTGCCCTGGCAACTGTTGCTGGCCCCAAAGCGGAAGTGGGCGGGTCCAGGCCCCCTTAAGCCCCCTGCCATGCCCTGGTTAGCCCTGGCAACTGTTGCTGGCCCCCAAAGCGGAAGTGGCGGGTCCAGGCTACCTTAAGCCCCCTGCCATGCCATGGTTGCCCTGGAAACTGTTGCTGGCCCCCAAAGCGGAAGTGGGCGGGTCCAGGCCCCCTTAAGCCCCCTGCCATGCCCAGGGTAGCCCTGGCAACTGTTGCTGGCCCCAAAAGCGGAAGTGGGCGGGTCCTGGCCCCTTTAAGCCCACTGCCATGCCCAGGGTTGCCCTGGCAACTGTTGCTGGCCCCCAAAGCGGAAGTGGGCAGGGTCCAGGCGGCCCTTAAGCCCCCTGCCATCCCCAGGGTTGTCCTGGCAACTGTTGCTGGCCCCCAAAGCGGAAGTGGGCGGGTCCAGGCGCCCTTAAGCCCCCTGCCATGCCGAGGGTTGCCCTGGCAACTGTTGCTGGCCCCCAAAGCGGAAGTGGGCGGGTCCTGGCGCCCTTAAGCCCCCTGCCATGCCCAATGTTGCCCTGCAACTGTTGCTGGCCAGCAAAA